>NC_061100.1:4316317-4333285 GCF_015104395.2 Macrobrachium nipponense | reverse complement strand
TTGTAGTGACATAAACCAAATAGATCCCACGGCCATTAACTGCGAGAGAAAGCAAGTACAGAAAGCGAAGCGCTGTAGTTTCTTCGGCGCAATCGAGTTTTCTGTCCATAGGTGGCCTCGGCCACAGCCCATAAAACTCTTGGCTGCGGTCCGGAGGTGGCCTATATTGTCGGTACTTATAGCGCTGCCAGAAGTACGATTATGGCTAACTTTAACCTTAAATAAAATAAAAACTACTGAGGCTAGAGGGCTGCAATTTGGTATATTTGATGATTGGAGGGTGGATGATTATCAAACCGATTTGCAGCCCTCTAGCCTCTGAAGTTTTTAAGATCTGAGGTGGACGGACAGACAAAGCTGGCACAATAGTTTTCTTTTACAGAAAACGAAAAGGGAATCAGGAAAGTGGGGACCTACAGAAGAACAAATATCGACAATGATCACCAAGTTGCTTTTGCCACACTAAAGTGATGTTAAAAAATCGGTCCTAAAAAAAAAAAAAAAAAAAAAAACTAGATTTAGAATAAAATGGTTTAATGCAGTAAGACATACTGAAGAATCTCATCGACAGGCTTTGCAACTTAAAATACAGATAACTTTGCATTCCTGAAAACCATATCTCTGGATGGCAGAAATCAATGAAAATTGGTTCAACATCAAGAATGCGTATCATTCTGCTGGAAAAGAAGTGCTGGGATATGGGATGACATGACAGATACCTTGGATATTGGATGAGACCTGGGATACGATTAAGGATATACAGAACCATGAATAAGTATGGACATATTCCAGGGAGCAGATGACCACAAAATATAAAGTGTTAAGTACTCAAGTGTACGTAGTGAAGTTAAATGAAGATAAGAAAAGATAACATAGAATATTAAGACACAAAAGTTTATGATGTTGAAATCCTGGGATAATGGTTTGGCAAATGTATTTGCACATTGTTATTGATGAAATATCCACATGTGAAAAGAAAATAGGAAAATGCCTGTCAAAAGGAGGAATGGGTCAATAATACAATAATAACATTGAAAAAGGAAAGACAACGTTGGGTGGAACATTTTTCGAGGCCATGAATAGACTAAATAAAGGGGATGCTTTGACAGATAAACCAGTAACTGAAGAAGGCCTGAATGTGTTTATGTAAAATACACAGTTTTTCAAAAGGAATTAATAATAAAGGAACTATGGAGATAGCAAACACCGGATTGCGATGGAATTATCCATGACAAAGATGATTTTACCTGAAGCTGAAATGGAACCTCGTATACTGACTATTTTATAGAATACGGAATAAGGTAACAAAGCCAGATGATTAGGAGTTGGAAGTCATAACAAGGATGCCAGAGAAAGCTGACCTGACTGAGTGTGGTTATTACAGTGTCACTGCACTTGTATTGACTTTAGTGAAAATATTAAGTTTAAGTGTTCATTCTCAATACACCAGAGAAATAGTAAGATACTTTGACATCAACAAAACATTTGGAAATATATAAACTGATTTCAGAAAAGCAGGAGTTGTGCAGATCAATATTTGTGTTAGGTCATACAGTGGGGAACTGTATGTAATTTATAAAAAATTCTTTTTATATGGCTTTAGTTAAGTTAGAAAAGACATTTGATAGTGTCCACAGACCATTATCAAGGAAGTTCCTGCGTCACTACAGCATTCCCTTTTATGGATAATTAAAATTATTCATAAACGAAGCAAATGCAAAGTTTATAGGATAATTGAAGGTGAAACTTGAGAGTTAGGTTACAGAGCAATGAAATTAATGTAAGAAAATACAGACGACAAACGGAAACTGTTGCACTATTGAATAGGAAATGTAGAAATATGTATTTCTACAAGAAACGTTCGAGGCTTGGGCATGGAGAAATTGCACAAGGAAGGAATATATAATTTAGGCCAAAGGCCAAGCACTGGGACCTATGAGGTCATTCGGCGTTGAAAGGAAAAATGAAGGTAGAAAGGCTTGTAAGGTGTTACAGGAGTAAAACCTCGCAATTGCAATATGAAACAATTGCTAGAAGAGGGTGGAAAGTAAGAAGGAAGACAGAAAACATGAACGGAGGCACAGTAAAATGAATGAAAGGGGGTGCAGCTAGAGGCCGAAGGGACATGGAAAAATCCTTAAGTAATATCTGCAGTGCACCGCATGAAACTGACGGTACTAACCCCCCTACGGAGGAAATTGCACAAGGGCTTTCATTAGACGATTCAAAACACTGTTTTTTTACCCCTCTCTTAATGTAAAAGAAGGTACTGCGGGACTCCTTCCCTCTCCCCCCTCCTAATTTCTCTCTCTCTCTCTCTCTCTCTCTCTCTCTCTCTCTCTCTCTCATCCACTTACACAATTGTACGTACACACACACACACACACACACACAACACAACCAAAGGACCTTCATTCGATCTCCGAACAGAGGAACGAGAGGAACAGTATGAACACTTGTCTACCAATTCTCTCTGCCCTTGTTAACCTAAGCACTGAATGACGCACCTGGTTGTTAGATGAGAAGTGTTGGTCGGCGCTAAGGAGGAGGGAGGAGAGAAAAATGAATTACAGGTCAATAACCGATACTTAGGCAGAGTTAAAAGCAGGAGTGCCTTGTTGAGGTCGATCCTTTTCCCACTGGGGTGAAACACTTCGCAAGATTGTGAGGTAAAAATGCTCTCTCTCTCTCTCTCTCTCTCTCTCTCTCTCTCTCTCTCTCTCTCTCTCATCATTCGATCATGTTGACTTTTCCGCGCCCTGAAGAGCATCCTAATATCTCAGAGAGAGAGAGAGAGAGAGAGAGAGAGAGAGAGAGGACATGTGACATGTTCCAGCTGATTATAACGAGATTCCTCTCTCTCTCTCTCTCTCTGCGATATTAGGTTATATTTGGTTAATTCTTCTTGGAATTACCTTTGTATGTGTTTCTTTTATTTGCATATGAAAGATGCGTCACGGAGTTAAGAGATATATATGATTGGTTTCGTACGAGAGAGAGAGAGAGAGAGAGAGAGAGAGAGAGAGAGAGAGTGTTGCAAAAATTTGAACATAAAGAAGGTTACACGACAAAAGGAAAAAGATGTAATAAATAAATAAGCTAACGTAAACTAAAAATTAAAGTAGGAATGAGACAAAATCAATAAAATTTAAAGCAAAAAAACAAAAAAAATGCAGATGAAAGAGGCAAGAAAGCGAGACCATTTGGGAATAAAAGGGTTGAAAGCATAAGATGGAAGGATTCTATCAATGGACAGTGTAATTAGATCGCTGACCGAACATTCTCAACCCCTTTGTGTTCCCGAACACACGGCAAGAATTAATGCATAAAATGGTTAAACAAAATCTCGTAATTATAATCTTATAAATGACTTCCAAACGTAATACACCTGGTTCACATAACAATGCATTAAGACTGGTTAAAAATCATATTCCTGTAGAATAATGTTATGGTGATTGGTTGAACGCTCATTATTTTTAAAGTTATTTCATTCAAAGAACTGATTTATTTGTTTATTTATTCAGTATAACAACTTGCTCTGTTAATGGAAAGTGATTCCATTACAACATGCAGATAACAAGAATTCATAATGAGGTATATTACCAAAATGAATTTTCCATGAGTTTTTATTCGGACAGAAAAATTTCATAATCATCAACAACAACAATAATTGTAGTTAAAACTTCTCATAATTTCAAAAATAAAATTCACAATATTAACATCCCACAATTCTAGAAACACTGAGGTTAAAAATAAAATTTGCAATATATCTGGATATATTAAAATATATTCTACACAGAAATAAATGTCTAGAAAGCAATGTGCTGTGTATTTCATCACTATTATAATAATAATAATAATAATAATAATAATAATAATAATAATAATAATAATAATAATAATAATAATAATAAAACTAGAGGCTGAAGTAGCTCCAGGACTCATGCAGAAGTGTGTGCTCCTAGAAACCGCACACATAGTAAGAAAAGCGATGAACTCGTAAGGAGGCAGGATGCAATACGGAATTCCACACTATGAATACCACCAAGTCGAATAGGAGGACTGTGATAGCCCCCCCCCACCCCACAGAAAAAAAAAATAATAATAATTCATTTCTTTCCATCATTGTTGAGTTTTGCTATTTGATGGAAAGAAATGAATAATAATTATTATTATTATTATTATTATTATTATTATTATTATTATTATTATTATTATTATTATTATTATTATTATTCTTATTATTATTATGACAAAAGTACTGCAGACGATGGATGCCGGGTACCAACTCAAGAAAAGAGGCGACAGAATTAACCATGTGATTTTCACGGACGACATCAAGCTGTATGGTAAGAGCATCAAGGAAATAGATACCCTAATCCAGGATTGTATCTGGGGACATCAGGATGGAGTTTGGAATGGAAAAATGTGCCTTAGTCAATATACATAAGGGCAAAGTAACAAGGACTTAACGGATAAAGCTACCAGATGGGAGCAACATCAAACACATAGATGAGACGGGATACAAATACCTGGGAATAATGGAAGGAGGGGATATAAAACACCAAGAGATGAAGGACACGATCAGGAAAGAATATATGCAGAGACTCAAGGCGATACTCAAGTCAAAACTCAACGCCGGAAATATGATAAAAGCCATAAACACATGGGCAGTGCCAGTAATCAGATACAGTGCAAGAATAGTGGAATGGACGAAGGCAGAACTCCGCAACATAGACCAGAAAACTAGGAAAAATGACAATACACAAAGCACTACACCCAAGAGGTAATACGGACAGACTATACATAATACGAAAGGAAGGAGGGAGAGGACTACTAAGCATAGAGGACTGCGTCAACATCGAGAACAGAGCACTGGGGTAATATCTGAAAACCAGTGAAGACGAATGGCTCAAGAGTGCATGGGAAGAAGGACTAATAAAAGTAGACAAAGACCCAGAAATATACAGAGACAGGAGAATGACAAACAGAACAAAGGAATGGCACAAAAAAAACCAATGCATGGACAATACATGAGACAGACTAAAGAACTGGCCAGCGATGACACATGGCAATGGCTACAGAGGGGAGAGCTCAAGAAGGAAACTGAAGGAATGATAACAGCGGCACAAGATCAGGCCCTAAGAAGCAGATATATCCAAAGAACGATAGATGGAAATAAGATCTCTCCCATATGTAGGAAGTGCAATACGAAAAATGTAACCATAAACCACATAACAGGCGAATGTCCGGCACCTGCACAGAACCAGTACAAAAAGAGGCGTGATTCAGTGGCAAAATCCCTCCACTGGAGCCTGTACAAGAAACACCAGCTACCTTGCAGTAATAAGCGGTACGAGCACCAACCTGAAGGAGTGATAGAAATCGATCAGGCAAAGATCCTCTGGGACTATGGTATCAGAACAGATAGGGTGATACGTGCAAATAAACCAGACGTGACGTTCATTGACAAAATCAAGAAGAAAGTATCACTCATTGATGTCACAATACCATGGGACACCAGAATTGAAGAGAAAGAAAGGGAAAAAATGGATAAGTATCAAGACCTGAAAATAGAAATAATCATAGGAACACTTGGCACGATCCCAAGATCCCTGAAAAGGAATCTGGAAAAACTAGAGGCTGAAGTAGCTCCAGGACTCGTGCAGAAGAGTGTGAGCCTAGAAAGAGTGATGGACTCCTAAGGAGGCAGGATGCAACCCGGAATCCCACACTATAAATACCATCCAGTCGAACTGGAGAACTGTGATAAACCCCCCTCCCCCCAAAAAAAAGAATAATAATATCAAAGACAAAAAGCAACTACGTGTTGACAAATGCAGAAGACGAAAAAGATCCTCTTGCATATTATTTATTTATTATTTTGTTTTTGGCAGACCAGCATCATTTCCCTGTCAATCCTCATCCCGTCACAGGGGAAAACGTTTACGTAGCATCGTAAATGAAAATGAAAATGGCCGCTTCGTGAGATCCTCAAGGATAACATATAAGAAGCTTTCAGAGTATTCTTCATTTGCATTTCTCTAGACGACGATCTTATTAGCCTTCATACACTAAAGGAGTCTAAATTAATATATCATTACACTTCAGTTAGCTTTCTAAAAGATGGTCTTTTAGTCTCCTGCAATAATATTAATAATGATAGTTAGCTTGGCCAAACATCAAAGCTCTAAAACCAAAACACCCCAATATTTTTTTGACTCAGTTTTGGCTCCATTTATTATCTAACTTATTCCACTATTCTGATCAGAGGCTACGCAGTGTCTCCCATTTCAAACGACTGTTTGCTTGCGTTTCTCTTTCCTGTCCTTGATTCAAATGTTGATATTTTTCATTATGTCGTATTGTCTATGAGTGCAACTTGTTACCTCGCCCCCAAAACCCTGTCACTGAGTAAATGAGAAGTAGGTTTTGTTGTTTGTATGATGTTCCATGGTTCTGTGGAATTTGCAATGTCCTGGCATTTGTAGAGGCTCTGTGGAATTTTACAAGGATTTTGTTCGTGGCAATTTCAATAAACCCTGGTCTTCCTATCCTTTTGTTTTAGCTTAATTTTCACAAGGTTCGTCATTCCAGAGTGTATTATATGGGTTACGGTCATATCCTGAGGAGTCTGTGGGGGTGGGAGGTTCATAGGATGATAAACCAATGGTCTATGAATTCAACTTACTGGATCATTTACGTTGCTTGTGCTAAGAGCCAGTTTTGACGGATAGTCAAAAATATGTTAAAGAATTTTTTTTTATACAGTTAGAGCCCATCTTTTCACACCCAGTCTTCTATGCAAAATGTACATTCACTATTCTACAAGTGGGAAAGGTCATGAGGTCTAGTATTTAAAAAAGATTATAATAATTTTTTAATATCTGTACCAGTGAATTATTTCTATTTTTACCCAAGCACATAAATGGCTTTCTAAAAGTGTATCTTAGTTTAACCAGACCACTGAGTTGATTAACAGCTCTCCTAGGGCTACCCCGAAGGATTGGATTTTTTCACATGACTAGGAACCAATTGGTTTCTTAGCAACGGGACCTACACCTTATTATTGTGGGATCCGAATCACATTATATCGGGAAATTAATTTCTAACCACCAGAAGCAAATTCCTCCGATTCCTCACTGAGCACCAGCGGGGAGCGAGGTCGGGCTACCGGACTGGTAGTCGAGCACGGAACCCGCTCGTCCAGTGAGGTACTATTGTTTTTTAAAATATTGTGAATATGTTTCAGCGTTACGTGATATAATATTTGATACATATCTCTCCTGTTTCTTCTTTTCACTGATTTTCAAAGGTTAAGGTTGCAAAAGTGAACAAATAAAATGCAAAATAATCATTTATACATAAAAAGTATTTATTTAATATCGTAAGCAATGCATTAGAACTAATTTGCCCAAAAATTTCCTATAGTATCCTTTGAAATCCATAAGAATCAAACATGACTGGAAGAAGGAATTGTTCTGGAACAAGGCGTGATTTGATCTCCAGCTTACTCAAGACGCGTGCAAGATTTTCCCCTCACGCATAAGTTGTAAACATTATATTCCTAATTTAACGTAAATTAAAACTTGCTAAAACCTACGGTCATGTAGATCCTTGTTTCCCCAACAAAAATCAAAATAAATACGCTATATTTTATTAGAAATAATTTTTCTGCACTGTTTAACATACACATTATTTATTTTTTACTTTTTCATTCTAATAAATAACCATAAATATCCTGTCCTTAAAATTATTCTATTTTGAACTCAACGCAAAACACTTTTTCAGAACTTTTTAGGCTCTTCCACAGATTTAACATTTCCTAACACCAACACAACCCCCAACAACAACAACAATAACAACAACAACAAACTAGTTTGTAGGCTTACTCGCCGGGTAAGCGAAAACCAAATAAAGATATCTGGTATTCTACGGAGGCAGCCAGAACCCTATATATACTGAGATTTATTTAAATTCCAAATCAGTCTTTAAATAAACCCCAACGCACAAAAGGCTAAACAATGCGTCCGATATGAAATTACTTTCTTATTTCATTAGATTTCTTGTCAAAAGTTGTGGGAAAGTTATATAAGATAAAATTAACTAGAAATAAAGGATATCATAGCTTTCTGGAAATATTTCGATATTTCCTTTACATTACTCAACGGTTGATTAAAAAATAGTTTCTTTATAGTAATGTTTCATTCTTGAAAAAGTATTTGGTTTATGAAAACTATTTTTTTTTTCTCCGAATGTTTCGTCATGATTTAGACATTCTAAAATTTATAAAAAGTTATTTACGATACCTAGCATTTTTTTATTTAAACCACGACTTATTATCAATAAAAACGTATTTTTACTGTGAATGTGTTCATTAGATCCAGGTTTTTTTATACATATATTTTCTCTCTTTTTTATTCCTTCCGTAATTTCCTAAATTTAGATTGTTTTAAACCATAACATACAAAAAATTCGATCATCAAACTTTTTTTTAATATGAACATGTTCCCCGAACCCAATAGGATATACCACCGAGGAAAACCATTTTTCTAAAGGAACTTCTCCGGTATTTCACCACTGAATTTCAGAAAACAGATGAAATTGATTGATTGTTTGATTGGTTGATACTATATTAATCTAGCATCGCGACAACTAGATCATTGATGCAGAACTATATATAAAAAGACCCTATAAATTTTAATAATAATTATTAAACAGAGAATCATTTTTAAAAAAATAATAAAAGATACAGGTAATCATAAAATAAAAAATATAAAAATGAATTATAGAAAGTCAATTATTATAAATATACATACATACATACATACTTACATACATACATACATACATACATACATATATATGTATATATATATTATATATAGATATATATATATATATTATATATATATATCTATATATATCTGTAGATATATCTATATATATATCTATATATATATATTAATATTATATATATCATATATTATATAGATATATATATATAGATATCTACATATATATATAGATATATAGTATATATCATATATATATATAGATATATATATATATATATATATATATTACATATATATATATATATATATATATATATATATATATAATATATATATATATACGCTATTTCAATAAGAATAAAAGCAAGGCACACACAAGCATTATAGTTTATTTAAAATACCATTCTTAAAAAGAAATCCAAATAAGCCACTCATGTTAAAAATCCCATTTGCTCCTAAAATTTTTGACAACTTAAAATTTATTCTCCTCCCTATAGTATATATATTGATTGCGCTGTTCCACCAAACTGGGGCACTCAACTAGCAAGTGCATAACAGTCAGTGGAACTACTATGAGATTCAGGGCCTCTATAACACGGTTTTTTCGCAATAACTTTTTATCTATGAATTTCATAAATATAACGCTTATTCAGAATACATATTATATCTACACATAAATTTTGAGTGTATTCTGCATTACGAAGGTTGAATAAATTTGGTACTTATAATGTAAAAGTGACTTTTTTTGAAGACGGGCCAACTTACTCAGAAAAAAGGTTTCGAACGCACTCGTTACGTAACTTATGACAGCATTTCTTCCCTCTTTCTCGATGGATGATTGGCTATACGTAACGAAGGCTAAACCTCTGGCAACAATGACATACAAATTTAAATACAAGCAAAGCAGTGCACCTTTATGAACTCTGGAACCTCTCCACTGATAATTGTCATAATGAACAAACCAACAAAATATGTTAATAAATACAAAAACACTTCGATTATTAGTCTAACTCCCAAAATAGGTTACCTAAGAAATTACAGTCTACTTTATAGGTCACAATCAGATTGACAAGATGTAGGGAATAGTTGGTAATTTTCAAAGACATAGTAGACAAGCTTGATTTGATAACTGCTATATCCAATGTCAAGCAATTTTTATTTATTGGCTATCTACCTATTTACTGAAAAAAATAGCCGGTACCGTATATTGGCTTTAAACCTTCACCAAAAATTATCGTCAGAATGATGACTTCATGATTCTCCACCCACTTTTGCCTCGTTATAATCCAGGATAACACTGAAGGCTACTATGGGCATTGTTGGATTAGAAAATTTAACTTCTGGCTATAAAAACTAATTTCTCGAGTAGTTGTAAGAAGTGCTAAATGATCCTCAAGATTTTCGACTCTTGGCTCGTAATCATTGGCCATGGCGTCAGCTAGATCATTTTTACTCTATAAAAATTAAAACTATCGGATTTAGGTTATTGATAATGCTGACAAAATTTGTGTGTGGTTGCAAAATATACATATGTCAACTTTCAGCTACATCCGATGCTTTGACAAGGAGCAAAGTCCAAAAAACCGTGTTACAGAGACCCTGAATCTCATAGTAGGCGATTAAATAACAAACAGAACCGATAAAGCCTTAGATTGAGGCCGCATGCCAGCAAGGAACTACTGTGGACATCCGGACTCTTCTCACCAAACAAAGATGCTTATAAATCCACCCTCAACCTAACTGGAGGGTTTCTTAAACGAAAAGGGGGAGGGAATCTATGAGGGGGAGGGGTGTGGCGTTTCCCTCCTCCCATCCCTTCTGGAACGCCAAAAGCAAAAGGATCATGGGAAATACAAAAAAGAAATCGTTCGATAAGAATGTGCCAATGTTCGCGTGATAATCCAAGCAGCGTAATGACTGCAATAAGGGTCAATCGAGGGTATGGTTAGCATGCACGAGTCGACCTCAGCCCCTCAGTATTTGCAGTTGAAAAGAGAATTTCACGGTGGTATCGACAGGAGTCATTGTGGTTGGGCGACTAAAGAAGACGGACTTGCACAGTCTTGGCAAGTATACGTTACAGAGAATAATACTGACTCAAGTCTCTTCTAATTCAAATTATATTGCCTAAGGGGGATTCCACTTTCCCCCTTCTCCACAGAAACACAGAAACACACACATACACATAATATATCTTGGATACTTAATAACGAGGACTAGTTGTTCTTGAAAGCTTATAACTTTATTCAACAAATAACTCCACTAGACACAATTCAGTTTGAATAATATATATATATATATATATATATATATATATATATATATATATATATATATATAATTCACAATAACGATTTTCTCTTAATAGCCCTGTGCTCCAGGTTCCCTGAAATTATTTTTGTTCGCATTTTTATGGAAGAGGCTTTAACTGCAAATCTCCTTTGTTTTCATTATTAATCTGATGATGGCATATTTCATATTTCATACTGTGTTAACATTAATACCTTATCTCGTTCTTTTATGCATTTTTCAGAGCGTGTACACACTCTCTCTCTCTCTCTCTCTCTCTCTGTCTCTCTCTATCTCTCTCTCTCTCTCTCTCTCTCTCTCTCTCTCTCTCTCTCTCTCTCTCATTTTTCCGGCGTCAATAACCACGTCGTTGCGACGCCAGTAAGAATTAATAAATCAATCAATCAATCTCATTTTCCATCGTTTATATTTCTTTACTACTCTAAGTAAGAAGTTTCATGCGCTTCCTATCCTTATTTCCAATTTTTATTTACTAATCCAAAAGACTTTATGCTTTCTCTTCGATTTCCATCTATTCATTTATTACTCTAAACGTTCAAAGTGTCAAGCGATCAGTCTCTCTCTCTTTCCCCGGAACAATAGTCTTCAGATTGTTCCTTTGTGATGGTTGTTACACTTGCTGACGTGTTCTTGTGTGTGTGTGGTGTGTTTTTTTTTTTTTTTAAGGTAAGTGGAGTTGATGTGTATCACGCTGTGTTCAATATCTTCAGTCAGTCAATAGGAGACCAGCTTAGAGTCAGTACAGTCTCTGTCAGTCAGTTGTGGAAAGTCAGTATAGAAGCAGCATCCTCATGGAGTCAGTGTCTGTACCTACTGAAGGATTTCGAGAACCTCTTCGTTTGTGTGTAAGACCTCGTCCTAGTTCGAGACCTCGCCCTCTTGGTTAACCTTGGGTGTGTGTGTTCTCGTCCGAGTATTACGGCCTCTCGTGTTTCGGAATTTCGCCTCGTCTGTTTATGGGATCTCCTCCAAGTATTGCAACCTCGCATGTTTCGTTATTTCTAATCTGTGAGATCTCGCCTCAGAGTACTGCAGGATTGCATGTTTCAGATCGGCTCATCATTGTTAGCCATGTTGTGCTTGTATTCGTTAGCCCTGTTGTGGTTATATCTTTTTAACCGTGTCATATTTATTTTTTGTTGTTTGGATGTATGATATCTATGGTAAAAGATATCGAGCACTATTAGGACGTGACTTATTGCCTCTTATGTACGAGTAATTGTGCAATGTATACTTTTGTTTGATAGTATTTTGCAGGAATGATGCTTTGAAGTTTGCCTCATTAAATGCTGTTGCTAAAGTAGTAAGTATTTTGGACGTGTGGTTTGTGGTTGTTTTTACCTTTGCTGTATCTGTAATTTCAGATTTAATCATGGAGGTCATTTGATTTGTACCGACTCAGTTTAACGTAATTTACTGACTGTTTAATGTAGTAACTGAAGTCATTTGTTTTACGTAGTTTTACTGACTCTCTTAACAGTAATGCTTGTGCTGTTAATGGTCATTATTAATGTTTAAATGATTTTTGTCAAGTTTCGTACTGACTAATTTTGGCTTTATGTTTCTTGGCTTTGTTTCTTGTGTATTCATATTACCGATTCAATTTGATTTCTGGTCATTTATTTTTCTGATTCGTGCCTTGTTTCTTGACCATTTGTGTGACTTGTTTCTTGAGCATTTGTTATTTTATAATTTTTTCATGCCCATCTGCTTACGAACCTGATGATTTAGTATAAAAGTAAAAGAGTCTTCTGTACATTTTGTTAATAAATTAGTCTGAAGGTCACCATTTGGTTTTTATTAAACTCACTCCATTATTTGCCTCAATTACAGCCAGATTTTCTCAATCCCGATGTCTTTGCTTTAAAAACCTGTCGAACCCATTTCAGTATCAAAAGAAAATAAATTCATTATAGTTTCGACATCGATAGGAAGATGGATACTTTAAACATGCACTCAAGACCAAAAATAAATTATGCTTAGTTTGTTCATCAACTATAGAAAAAATTTTTGTTGCCTGGATTCAGTTTCCCATTTCATGTAACTAAATTTTGACAGAAAACTATTAACAGGGAAATAGCACGTTCACGGAAGGATATTACAAATCTAAAAATTTTACTAAGTTGTTCTCGAACTAAATGAAACGCCTTACACGGACATAAACGTGTTAATATCAGCTTCACTGAATGTCAACTAAGAAGATAAAAGAAAAAATAAAGTGTTCAGGGGGAAATTTCTTATCTTTATCATTTTATTCCTTAGTCTTGTTCGAGTTGTGAGAATATCACTGAAGCTGTCGACTCTATAACAATTAATCCTCGAAGTTATTCAATAAACATCGCCAATTCACAGTAACACGGAACACACTGCTTGTTTTATTGGGCAAAGACTATTTCAGGCAACTGGATTTTGGATCTTGGATTCCAGTCCCTTGTGTCGTTGGTGGAATGAAATCTCACCGTCAATATCTGGAATTCTGGATAAACCAATCTCGACCGACTGGAATCCCACCGCCAATTCCAGCTTTCGCTCCAGGGACAAAGTGACGTTAATACAAGGAATTCGAATCGTTTCAAAATCTCAATACAAATAGCCATCGGTGGCTAATAATGCATAACCTTCCCCCTAAATTGCACATCCATATAACAACCTCCAGCACGGGTGGATTTCTATCTGCTAAGCCACCTGAAACATTAATAGGGGATCCTGTAACTTAGGCAGAATGGATGCCTCCAAGACAGCTTCTTCTTGTATATGTCTCCACTTCTATCTATCTTTTAGTATCAAGAAGAGGTAGAACTAATGTAGGAAATTACTCCGCCTCGTTTTTTATTTTTTTTTAAATTACAGTTTCCTATAGTATTTGAGTTGCTTATTAAGAATTTACCGTTATTTTAGGGGGGTCGACTGTAATTAACCCCCAAGGGCTATAGTGGATTCACATCTACCGTGCATTTGACGTCTAGACCAGTCCCTCACGACGCTCCTGATTGGCTGTTGATAAGCCAAACACAGGGCTGGAAACTCTCAGTCTCTCTCGAGAATTCACATAGGTAGGATGTACGTTCCACTACCCCTTAAAGACGTGTGTCTCAGGAGAGGTGGAACATACATCCTGCATATGTGAACTCTCTCGAGAGACAGTTTCCAGCCCTGTGAGTGGCTTATAAACAGCCAATCAGGAGCGTCATAAGGAACTAGCCTAGACATCGGATGCACGGTTGTTTTGAATCTTACTATAGTAATAAACAACGCGAAATACATTGGACGCCCCAATACCTTGGGGCTTTTGTATTCGCAGTTCGTGCAGAGTTATTGCCTAGCATTACCCAAGAGGATTTAGATGTATAAGGACAAAATAGGAAAAAGTAAATTGGATCCTAAGAGAACATGTCAAATGGTATTAGGACACAGGGCAAATCAACTCAGTGGCCCTTTGTTTAACATCTAGCTCTAAATTTATGTTGGTTACATTGCATAGAGCTGAAAAACTTGTTTGAGTTAAGTATATCTGATTAACAGCTCTCCTAGGGCTGGCCCGAAGGATTGGATATTTTTATGTGGCTAGGAATCAACGTGACCTACAGCTTATTGTGGGATCCGAACCACATTATATCAAGAAATTAATTTCTAATCACCAGAAACAAATTCCTCTGATTCCACGTTGGCAGAGCGGGGAATCGAACACGGGACGACTGAATCGGTAGACAAGTATGTAACCCACCCGTCCAACGAGGAACTAATTTCTGTTTAATAGGATCCCTATCAATAAAAAGACAGAGTAGATGAATGTTGTGCATTTAAATAGAGAAGAGTAGATATAATTCTTCCTTTTGGCAAATGCGATCCGAAAATTCGGGATCGGAATGCGGCCTGGTGTTCAAATAAACCGATGTTTAAAAGAATCCTAGGGAATGCTTTCCCAAATACAGTTAAGACTATGAAGAAAGTTTACGTATCTTATATGATTTATAAAATGGTGTTCCTGCTCTTCCCCAATAGGAAAGGTCACAGACATTATTAACGATTTCAATTAGGGTGTGACATTTTCATCAACCCAAGTTCGAGCTGTACCTAAACCGTTATGATGAATGCTTTACTTTTCAATCTACGTTTGTGCCCGTATAGAGATAAGAAGCCGAAAAAACAGATCATTTAACGGTAGGCCTTTCGTCCCTACTATAACCCTCTTCCCACAGTCCCACGCTACCCCGTACTTTGTAGTAACAATGAACCTCAAGTTATGTTTCATATCTAGCTGAGAGTGAAATATTATCTGTTACATTATAAACGAGGAAAACACCTTCTTGTCCGCAGGTGTTAAGCTTTTCAGGAAGTTTGGAAACTCTCCGTTGTACAAGATCTAATGAATGAAGCTGATTTACAGACTGACTAAGTCAGTGGAGGCATAAATATCGTCATAAGATTGTACATTAGCTCAGTATTGTGTTAGGGACGCTTAGCTGTGACGTCATTTACAAATTAAATCATTTAATCAATCAATTAAATTATTCATTTTCCGAACACAGTAATTAGTTTTGTTTACTCAATCGTGGAGTGGCGGCGGTGACAGTTAGAATTGATAGGAATTTCATTAGCACAACTTCACAGTTATTAAGAACGGAATAAATTCTATAAAGCACTACGTCCTCTTAACCAAAACGAATTACCTTAACCTAAGAGAAAGCCGAGATGACCGGTATACTCGAGATCTGAGCCTTTGTGTCTCCAAGGAAACAGTTGGAAAGGAAATTTCTTTCCAACGTACCTGACCTTATTTCGAATCCTCCTGTTATTCATTTGCCGATAAACTTATCCCTAAAAGGGAGAGAAACGTGAAGCGTCGTTTCTTTATCCTCTTAATTTCATGAAACGTTTGGCAGCAGTCAATGATAATAGAAATGAATCCCTTCCGCCTTTCTTCTTCTCCGCTTTTTCGGGCTGAGTCGGTAATGCTGGGAAGAACTCTCTGCTTTTCTTCCGACCACCCTCTTCTACGTATTTCCGCGTCCGCTCTCCGGGTTAAAGATGGACACTAAACCTTAGACCTTGATCTTACTCTTCTCTTCTCCCTCTCATGTTTACTTTGTAATTTTTTCTCTCCTTATCAGTATGATTTTCCGTACACCTTATCACTTACAATATTTCATAAAGAGGTTGTATACAACAAGAAATGACAGTTTTACCAATGGTAGTATAATAAAAATATTAGTTTTACCATTGCAAGTATACAAGAAAAGATGACAGTTTTTTTACCATTGTTAATATACAACAAAAAATTACAGTTTTACCATTGAAGTATACAAAAAAAAGGGGGGATGCGGTTACCATTGGTAGCACACGACAAAAAAAGGGTTTTACCTTTGGTAGTATACAACAACAAAAGTTAATTTAACAATTGTCATATAGCGTGACGCTGAGAAAAATTCTTAATTCACATGCAGATAGAAAAAATGACAAACTTTCCTAATGACGCGACCAGTAGTTACGAGAGAGAGAGAGAGAGAGAGAGAGAATGCAGTAAACAATCGTGTGCAAAATACGAGAGCAAAATCTACGCAGTCGTATCAGCAAAGCAAGGTTTCGATTATTGTTACATGTGAAATGTAAATAAAGACAGTAATGACTGCTATGAAATAATGATCTGATTTATAATAATTGGTTTTTACTCATTCTAAGAGTGGCATAGACATTTTAGTGTACATGTGCAGATATGATTCGTTACTTCCCGTAGGGGGCTAATGCACCAGTGCACTCATGGAATGTACTGTAGGGCATTACCAAAGGTTCTTTGCAGCGTGCCTTCGTTCCCTAGTTGCAACCCCTTTCATTTATTTTACTGTACCACCAACCATATTAA
>NC_061100.1:4274005-4315817 GCF_015104395.2 Macrobrachium nipponense | reverse complement strand
AGAGCAGTCATGTTGGTTACTTCAGCTGCTCCACCATTTTGAAATTTGTCAATAAAAAAAAATATCTGTATAATTGCAACACCCAATGGCAACAGAAATCTTAAAAAGGAAGTGGAATGGAAAACGAATATAATATTTATGCCCAGGGCCAAGCGCTGTGACCTATGAGGTCATTCAGTGCTGAAAGAGAAATGGAGAGTAAAAGGTTTGAAAGGTGTAACAACACGAGGAAAACTTCGCAGTTCCACTGCGAAACAATTGTAATTAGTGTGGGAAGAAAGATGGAAGAAAGATAATAAAAACGAAGGTACAGTAAAAGAAATCGAATGGGTTGCAGCTGGGGCCATAGGAACGCTGCTAAAGTACTGCCTACAACGTACTTAGTGAGATGCACTGACGACACTACCAGTCTACGGGGGTCCTAAAAATGAGACAGCTTTACAACTGGCTGAAGTTAGCTTTACAAAAACAGGTATGAAGGTCCAGGACAAGTTAGACGCTTGAGGGCAAGGGCACAAGAACAAGTAGGAAGTTAAAGCATGAGTAAAGGGCTGAAGAATTCAAAGGACACGCATCCTTTTCGCCATCAGACTGGTGTTCAGCATTAATCCACAACACTACAACGCTGATATCTGTTACCAAAAAGGTTTCGTTCCGTTAACTAATACTCTATTTTTTTTTATATTGTGTTTCTTTGCAGATGAACAGATTGTATAATTCATCTGCTTAATTCAGAAACAATGTACCTTTCCTAACTCCCTCTGACTATAATAGTCTCGACTTGCACTTAACCCTGAATTTAAACTACAAGTGAAAAGGAAATTCTTTGCGAATTGTGTATCTTCAGTTATCCTTTGACGCCAGCAAAATAAACACGAATAAAAAATAACCACGTTTAAGAGGAAAACATTTAATAAATATTCCTCTTCCATATTTTGTTTAAGTTCCAGCCAAAATTAAATTGTATTCCTTTAGGATACTGTTGTCAAACATATTTGACGCTGCCAAAAATTGCTAAGGAATTCACCCGAAATTATTGTGAAAAATAAAATTTCAATTTTCCATAATGATCATATATATAGTATTTTTTTCCTAGCCTATTTTGACTGACGCCCCTGAAAACCTGTACTCGCTGTTTTCCTTTACAGCGTTGCGTAATGAACCGATTTTACTCTTTAAATTAAAAGGAATGCTATGCCCTCAGTAACGTGGTTGCCTACCGACTCTCTTCAGGTCCTTGCAAAGTGGTATTCAAGCCATCTAAGCGACGAACCCGTAGTTTGAACCTTGGGGACAAATGGAAAGGTAACACATGGGCTGGTTTCCTGAACAAACCGATATCCATCTGTTCACCTCTGTAGTGAATTATATACTTGATTATAAATCTCCTATTCTATGTTCCGGCTGAGGGCAGAGAAATCATAAAATGAAAACCGGATTCGCAATATTCACGATACATTTAACCTATACCTAATTGAGTTGCCAGAACACGACAGTTATTACAATATATTCTGTTCTAAATTCTGTAGCACCCTTTTGTCGCTTAACCTCAGTATTTTATCAACAGAAGAACAACTAACAACTACCTGAAATCGGTTATTTTTAATTTACACCACTGTAACCGTTTCCAGCAAGAAAAATAGGAAATCATTTCGATAATACCAATCCTGACCTATTTCACCAGGATTAAATTGGTAAAACGATACCACTCGTGATTAAAATTTATCTGGACCAATGAAAATGCTCTCATTCAGCTTTCTCATAAAGCATATATATATATATCTATATATATATATATATATATATATATATATATATATATATATATATATATATATATATATATATATATCCCTAGAAGACGGAGCTGCCGCTCTATGTACATCTCATCAGGGGAACCATAGGGAAAGGCATCGTACTCAGGTACATTTATTCGCCGACGTTTCACGACTCATAGTCGCATTCTCAAGGCTATAATTAAAGATAAACACACGAACATTAAACTACGCACTGCATAATTCATAAAAATTACGTAATATTTAAAAATTCAATGAACATCAACATCAGAATGTAGAACATTTTAAAAATTTATGAATCTCTTAAAACAGAAAAACATACTGAGCGCTAAATTACAGTACAGTTACATTAAAATATTTAAAAAAATACAGAAAAAAGTATACAAAAATTACGATATGGGTGTAAAAAATTAAAAAATAAATAAATAACACTAAAACAGTAAGGCTATTCTATACCTTATCCTCGCAAAGGACGGCAGTGACTGAGAGAATTTTTAGAAAAATAAAAATAAACAAGCACTCTAGGCGATAAACAACTGAACAGAGGAGGATTGCGCATTTAAGGACGGAACTATCTTTTTTTTTTTTTTATCATAATGGATTCCAAGGTTGTTAGGTCGTTTTCGTTTTGTGTTTGGCCTATAATAATAAAATCCTTATCATTAATATATGTTTTACATAATTTAGAGTGATTTCTGATATTTGACTGTTCGGGTTTGTTAATCTGCTGCCCGTTCTAAAAACTTAAGCCCCTGTGAGAATCTATTCTCACTTTTAGTAACCTCTTCGTACAACCCACATAAGTCCCGTGATCACATCTCGGGCACGTATATTTTATATACAACATTAGATTTTAGAAGAGGACTAAGGCGGTCTTTCGTCTTAAACAGGGATCCGATAGTTTAATGGATTTTTTGGGACGATATTAGGTTCAGTGCCGGGAATTCCTTTTGAATAATTGCCAGGAACTTTTTTCTGAAGAGGTTGTCATGAAGAAAGGGAAGCTAGCAAAGATTTTTAATTTTGGGACTGTCAAAAACCGTTGGCACCTCATGACCGTGGCACCTATGAATCGGGCATCAAGCATTTTCTTAAGCATTTTGAACAAAAGTTTGTCTGGAAAGCAGTTATTTTTAAGATATTGGGAAAGAAAGTTAATTTCTTCATTAAAAGTAAACCAATTAGAGGTATGGGTAAAGGCCCTGTGTAGGAGAGTTGAGATAGTATTAAGTTTAAAATTATAAAAGCAAGAACTATAAAAGTTGATACCTAACCCAGTAAAGTCTTTTTTCTAAAAACACCCGTGTAAAAGCCTTGCTCATTCCTGGACACTAGAACATCCAGAAAGGGGAAATTATTATTCTCTTCTTCATCGAGTGTAAATCTGATATTAGGGTGCAGGGCATTGACAAATTCTAAGAATTGTTCCGCATTAAACTTGTTTCGGAATAAGCGAAAGTGTCATCAACGTATCACGATAAACTGAGGCAAGAAGCTAAGGGGGCAATCATCAAACATACGCTCCTCCAAAGAGCACATAAAAATATTAGCAAGTGTCGGACCCAGTGGGGATCCCATTGCTACTCCTTCCACTTGTCTGTATAAAAAGCCATTAAAAATGAAAGTCGTGTCCTGCACGGCCAGTTCTAACAACTGTTTAAAAAACTCACGACTAAAATTATGAAAAGTAGAGTCCGGCTCTATAAATAACTTATTTAAAATAATGTCAATCGTCTCCCCTACAGGGACATTAGTAAAAAGTGACTCAACGTCCAGACTAACCATAAATAATTCTGAATCTTGTATAAGAATATCCTCCTTGAATTTATGAGAGTTGCTTAAAGAAAATTCATTTTTAGTGAGAGGCTCAAGTAAAGGAACTAGAAATTTGGCAAGCTTATAACTAGGAGTGTTCACTGAGGAAAGAATGGGCCTTAATGGGACATTAAATCCCTCCCTTTCAATGTTAATTTGGACAACCTTAGATCTCAGTTATCATCTTTAGCTCATTGTGCATATCATAAGCTAAACACTAGATGGACTCCTTTCTTCAACAAATATGATTTTGACACTTTAAAAAACTTGGCTAATGATGACAGTATTATTATTACAAAACCAGACAAAGGTAAGGGTTGCGTAATTTTGGATAAGGATACTTATATTGAGAAGATGGATATTATCTTAAACGATCATACAAAATTTGAGAAAATAGGTGCTCCAGATTTATATAATATCATTAAACCAGAGGACAAAATTGTAAGGTTTCTAAGGTTGCTAAAACAAAATAAGATAATTGATGATGATATATACCAGGAACTATTCCCTACAGGGTCTTCGTATGGGGTTTTGTATGGGTTGCCCAAAATACATAAAGAAAATGTCCTATTAAGGCCCATTCTTTCCTCAGTGAACACTCCTAGTTATAAGCTTGCCAAATTTCTAGTTCCTTTACTTGAGCCTCTCACTAAAAATGAATTTTCTTTAAGCAACTCTCATAAATTCAAGGAGGATATTCTTATACAAGATTCAGAATTATTTATGGTTAGTCTGGACGTTGAGTCACTTTTTACTAATGTCCCTGTAGGGGAGACGATTGACATTATTTTAAATAAGTTATTTATAGAGCCGGACTCTACTTTTCATAATTTTAGTCGTGAGTTTTTTTAAACAGTTGTTAGAACTGGCCGTGCAGGACACGACTTTCATTTTTAATGGCTTTATACAGACAAGTGGAAGGAAGTAGCAATGGGATCCCCACTGGGTCCGACACTTGCTAATATTTTCATGTGCTCTTTGGAGGAGTGTATGTTTGATGATTGCCCCCTTAGCTTCTTGCCTCAGTTTATCGTAGATACGTTGATGACACTTTCGCCTTATTCCGAAACAAGTTTAATGCGGAACAATTCTTAGAATTTGTCATGCCCTGCACCCTAATATCAGATTTACACTCGATGAAGAAGAAAATAACAAGCTTCCCTTTCTGGATGTTCTAGTGTCCAGGAACGAGGAAGGCTTCTACACGGGTGTTTTTAGAAAAAGACTTTTACTGGGTTGGGTATCAACTTTTTTAGTTCTTGCTTTTATAATTTTAAACTTAATACTATCTCAACTCTCCTACACAGGGCCTTTACCCATACCTCTAATTGGTTTACTTTTAATGAAGAAATTAACTTTCTTTCCCAATATCTTAAAAATAACTGCTTTCCAGACAAACTTTTGTTCAAAATGCTTAAGAAAATGCTTGATGCCCGATTCATAGAGGTGCCAACGGTTTTGACAGTCCCAAAATTAAAAATCTTTGCTAGCTTCCCTTTTTCTTCATGACAACCTCTTCAGAAAAAAGTTCCTGGCAATTATTCAAAAGGAATTCCCGGCACTGAACCTAAAAATCGTCCCAAAAAATCCATTAACTATCGGATCCCTGTTTAAGACGAAAGACCGCCTTAGTCCTCTTCTAAGATCTAATGTTGTATATAAATAATACGTGCCCGAGATGTGATCACGGACTTATGTGGGTTGTATACGAAGAGTTTACTAAAGTTGAGAATAGATTCTCACAGGGGCTTAAGTTTTAGAACGGGCAGCAGATTAACAAAACCCCGAACAGTCAAATATCAGAAATCACTCTAAATTATGTAAAACATATATTAATGATAAGGATTTTATTATTATAGGCCAAACGCAAAACGAAAACGACCTAACAACCTTGGAATCCATTATGATAAAAAAGATAGTTCCGTCCTTAAATGCGCAATCCTCCTCTGTTCAGTTGTTTATCGCCTAGAGTGCTTGTTTATTTTTATTTTTCTAAAAATTCTCTCAGTCACTGCCCGTCCTTTGCGAGGATAAGGTATAGAATAGCCTTACTGTTTAGTGTTATTTATTTATTTTTAATTTTTTTGTTTTTACACCCATATCGTAATTTTTGTATACTTTTTTCTGTAATTTTTAAATATTTTAATGTAACTGTACTGTAATTTAGCGCTCAGTATGTTTTTCTGTTTTAAGAGATTCATAAATTATTTTTAAATGTTCTACATTCTGATGTGATGTTCATTGAATTTTTAAATATTGCGTAATTTTTATGAATTATGCAGTGCGTAGTTTAATGTTCGTGTGTTTATCTTTAATTATAGCCTTGAGAATGCGACTATGAGTCGTTGAAACGTCGGCGAAATAAATGTACCTGAGTACGATGCCTTTCCCTATGGTTCCCCTGATGAGATGTACATAGAGCGGCAGCTCGTCTTCTAAGGATATTTATGGGATAACTCACTACAAAGGCTACACCAATCACGATGAACATCAGCAGTTTTTTCTTCGTTATTCTGTTCCTTCTTCGCATCAGATCAAGAGGCTTTAACCACTTTCAAGAACTTATTCGGAGGAGATATGGTGCACAACTATTAGCAAGATGCAGAATGCTGGAGAGATTCACCAAGAAGTTAGAGAAAGCCAAATTGGATTTGACATTTCTACAGTTTTGTCAGCTAAATAATGTAGTGCCTAATTTTGTGAAATTTAAGGTGCATAAAACCTCACTCTATCATTCAGAATTTTATATTGAAACTACTAAACGACTGTTAGAGATGGAGATTGTGTCTAAGCAGAAAAATATTGAAAGGTTAAACAAGCTGGTAACTGAGCAGAAAACCTTCGTAAGTAGTTGTCTCACCATTTTAGACAAGGTTAATTTTTGTACGTCTTTTCAATAATACCGTTTTGAATTTCATCAACGATGTAATGAAAGACATAACAGAAAACTAAGGAGCTTGGGAATCATCACCCCTCAAATCTGTAGAAATAACAATAAGAGTACCGTTTTTAACTTTTCAAAAAGGTTATTGTCAAAGAGGGAAGAGTTCTTACTTTCTCTAGGCTTAGAATTTTGTTTACCGAATTACAGGCCGAACTATAGCAAGTTTTTTCTACCCATAGAATCTCTCTTTCGCCGTCTTAAATCCCTCCCTTTCAATGTTAATTTGGACAACCTTAGATCTCAGTTATCATCTTTAGCTCATTGTGCATATCATAAGCTAAACACTAGATGGACTCCTTTCTTCAACAAATATGATTGGACCACTTTAAAAAACGTGGCTAATGATGACAGTATTATTTATTACAAAACCAAGACAAAGGTAAGGGTTGCGTAATTTTGGATAAGGATACTTATATTGAGAAGATGGATTATCTTAAACGATCATACAAAATTTGAGAAAATAGGTGCTCCGATTTATATTTTATAATATCATTAAACCAGAGGACAAAATTGTAAGGTTTCTAAGGTTGCTAAACAAAATAAGATAATTGATGATGATATATACCAGGAACTATCCCTACAGGGTCTTCGTATGGGGTTTTGTATGGGTTGCCCAAAATACATAAAGAAAATGTCCCATTAAGGCCCATTCTTTCCTCAGTGAACACTCCTAGTTATAAGCTTGCCAAATTTCTAGTTCCTTTACTTGAGCCTCTCACTAAAAATGAATTTTCTTTAAGCAACTCTCATAAATTCAAGGAGGATATTCTTATACAAGATTCAGAATTATTTATGGTTAGTCTGGACGTTGAGTCACTTTTTACTAATGTCCCTGTAGGGGAGACGATTGACATTATTTTAAATAAGTTATTTATAGAGCCGGACTCTACTTTTCATAATTTTAGTCGTGAGTTTTTTAAACAGTTGTTAGAACTGGCCGTGCAGGACACGACTTTCATTTTTAATGCTTTTATACAGACAAGTGGAAGGAGTAGCAATGGTATCCCCACTGGGTCCGACACTTGCTAATATTTTTATGTGCTCTTTGGAGGAGCGTATGTTTGATGATTGCCCCCTTAGCTTCTTGCCTCAGTTTTATCGTAGATACGTTGATGACACTTTCGCCTTATTCCGAAACAAGTTTAATGCGGAACAATTCTTAGAATTTGTCAATGCCCTGCACCCTAATATCAGATTTACACTCGATGAAGAAGAAAATAACAAGCTTCCCTTTCTGGATGTTCTAGTGTCCAGGAACGAGGAAGGCTTCTACACGGGTGTTTTTAGAAAAAAGACTTTTACTGGGTTGGGTATCAACTTTTATAGTTCTTGCTTTTATAATTTTAAACTTAATACTATCTCAACTCTCCTACACAGGGCCTTTACCCATACCTCTAATTGGTTTACTTTTAATGAAGAAATTAACTTTCTTTCCAATATCTTAAAAATAACTGCTTTCCAGACAAACTTTTGTTCAAATGCTTAAGAAAATGCTTGATGCCCGATTCATAGAGGTGCCAACGGTTTTGACAGTCCCAAAATTAAAATCTTTGCTAGCTTCCCTTTTCTTCATGACAACCTCTTCAGAAAAAGTTCCTGGCAATTATTCAAAATGAATTCCCGGCACTGAACCTAAAAATCGTCCCAAAAAATCCATTAACTATCGGATCCCTGTTTAAGACGAAAGACCGCCTTAGTCCTCTTCTAAAATCTAAGTTGTATATAAATATACGTGCCCGAGATGTGATCACGGGACTTATGTGGGTTGTACGAAGAGGTTACTAAAAGTGAGAATAGATTCTCACAGGGGCTTAAGTTTTAGAACGGGCAGCAGATTAACAAACCCCGAACAGTCAAATATCAGAAATCACTCTAAAGATTATGTAAAAACATATAGTTAATGATAAGGATTTTTATTATTTAGGCAAACGCAAACGAAAACGACCTAACAACCTTGGAATCCATTATGATAAAAAAGATAGTTCCGTCCTTAAATGCGCAATCCTCCTCTGTTCAGTTTGTTTATCGCCTAGAGTGCTTGTTTATTTTTATTTTTCTAAAAATTCTCTCAGTCACTGCCCGTCCTTTGCGAGGATAAGGTATAGAATAGCCTTACTGTTTTAGTGTTATTTATTTATTTTTAATTTTTTTTACACCCATCTGTATTTTTGTATACTTTTTTCTGTAATTTTTAATATTTTAATGTAACTGTACTGTAATTTAGCGCTCAGTATGTTTTTCTGTTTTAGAGATTCATAAATTTTTAAATGTTCTACAATTCTGATGTTGATGTTCATTGAATTTTTAAATATTGCGTAATTTTTATGAATTATGCAGTGCGTAGTTTTAATGTTCGTGTGTTTATCTTTAATTATAGCCTTGAGAATGCGACTATGAGTCGTGAAACGTCGGCGAAATAAATGTACCTGAGTACGATGCCTTTCCCTATGGTTTCCCCTGATGAGATATATATATATATATATATATATATATATATATATATATATATATATATATATATATATATATAGCAAAGTTAAACACTGTATCCGTGTTCTAATATGTTGTAGGAAGCCCAATAAAATTTGGGGAAAAAATTGAAAGTTTTATTTAAGCTTTCGGAGAGTACATTCTCTCCCTCTTTTTTGAAATAGGGAGAGAATGCTATCTCCGAAAGCGTTAAATAAAAACGTTTCATTTTTTTTTATATTTCGCAAAGGGCTAGATCTGAGCCAATATTGAAACTAAAGGGCCTTTGAACAGGAAGGCCTAATTGTCCGTCACATTTGTGGTTCATAATTAATCGATAATCTCAAACGATGCGTTTGATGAAGCTGATCAAATTTCATAAATCCTCACCTGATGTTTTGATGGACAAATTGAATATTCCTGATTTACGGGGTTGTTTGCTGATTGCTATGATTTAATAAAAGCTTCACATTAAAAGTGAAAACTCAGATTTTCCTACTCGGAGGAGAAACTTTCGAGGTAACAATATATAATTGCTCCCTCGAAAGTTTCTCTTCCACACATATACTATATATATTATATATATAATTATCAATAAGGGAAGAGGATGTACAATGTGTTTTTATTCAAAAGTTAAGTAATTGTCCATTCAATGACATCATCAGGACTGTTTAAATGGAACATGAAACTCCTTGAAAAATTGTAAAAACTAAAACTGCAAATTAAGAATTGAAAAAGCCGAATGTTATTCTTAAAAAATTGAAAAGGCAGAAAATTTAAGAAATATACACAACATTAAAATTGAAGGAATTAAGAAGTTTTTAAAAAATATGTACATTAAAATGAAAGGTAACAATATACATTATATAAAATAAAAATGAAAACAGCGAACAGAGTTACAGAACGCAAGATTAAAGACCGACCTAGAGGAGTGACCGCGTTAAACTAAATATAAATATGAATAAGCAAAAAAGTCAAGACAAATACAGAGGGGAGGAGAACGTATGAGTGTTTTACGACGGAACAAGCTGTTTATAAAAAAAAATGACTCCAGAATAACAAGTCTTGAGGGTTGTGGTGGGTTATGAGCTAAAAATGCAGAAGTCTTATATCGATATGTTTTACAAATTTTGGAGTGGTTTCCAATATTGGATGATCCGGGCTACAAACAAAACGGTGAATAAAGACAGGTTGTACATCTCTGCGTGTCCTCTTCCCTTTATTGATGATTATTAATTATATATGGTTTGACTCCTAACTCCTTACACTAAGTTATATATACTATATATATATATATATATATCTATATATATATATAATATATTATATATAGATATATACATATATATATTATATATATATATATATATATATATATATATATATATATTTATATATATATATATATATATATATAAAGTCAAGAATCACCATATTGTTTCACATGCTTACGTGGATATACTCCTCCCACACCCGGCCCCAAACATTTCCAACATCCCATCATCATGAATATAAATCCCTTCCGTCCCAACACCGTTTCAAGTTTACTACAACATGAAATTTGGAAAATAAAAAGAGCGCGCTCTGGTTTTGGTAGGCCAGTGCTAATAAAAAAGTCACAGTGGTAATTACTGATGCCTTTGTGGGCATCGAATACAATTGTTGTGGGGAATAAAAGATCAACAATGGGGAAAATAGTCCTTAATAAGGACACTTGTACGGGGTCACGAGTAAGTTGCAGTCAGGGTATAACAACCCTTTTTGGGGATTTACTTGCATTGCCATAGCCGAATAACACTGTTTGTTAGCAATGCAATTCTAAGAGGAACAATATACTAATGGCATTGCTCCTGTTATATGTGTTACTAGCGAAAGACGCAATCTTCCACCGAGTGAGTTTGTATCGAAAGCGTTATGAAGCTACTGAAACTTTCTGTTGGGTCGAAAGCTAGAAAAAAGGACGCTTACAAAATGTAATAGGTGTCTATTGGATTTGAAATGTCGCTGACTGAAGTTCCGTGGGGAGTACAAATAACAATTGGGTGTGCGGAATGCATGGTGTTCATATTTAGTTATTTTTTCGACTTTTCGTTTTTTTTAGGAACTTGCCGTTACGCTAACATTTGACCTCAATAATCGGCATACTAGCGCTTGCGATATATATCTATATATATATATATATATATATATATATATATATATATATATATATATAATATATATATATATATATATATCAAGTTTATTATGCAAACGTTTCAAACATCACATGATACATCCTCAAGCTGGAAAATTACACACTAAGAATACTAAAAACATCACTTGTGGCCATAAAAAAAAATGTAAAAAGTAATTTGACGTTTACAAATTCAAAAATTAAAACTAGAACTTGAAAGTGACTCAAAGACAGGAGAAAGTTAAACATACGAAAGATACCTAAAGCAAACGTGGAGGGTAAGTAAACAGGCAATTATGGTGAGAGCAGTTGTGTGGACGACGATTTGGTGATTAGTGTTGGTATATTAATTCTTATAAAAAAGTGACTCCAAACGCCAACTCGCTGTCTTTTACGGGGCTGATCCGATAATCTTAAAATCATTTATGTCCAAGCTGGCACCACAAATCTGAGAATGATTCCGACATTGGAATTCAGGATTGGACACTATATATATATATATAATATAAGATATAATTATATAATATATATATAAATAGTATAATTACAATAATCATAATATATATATAAATAAGCGCGTAAAATAAATAATATATCTTATATAAATGCCATTTGCGTCGTACAAATCCAAAATAAATTTCCTTTCAAGTAATATATATGTACAGTTTAATGCTCTTTGTCATTTATAGTTCATTAAACCGTGGGGGTAAACAGCAAGACAAATTTTTGGATATTCTAGGGAGTACCTGCTTATTGCCGTATTTCTTTTATCACTCTTTGTGTTGGGTGCCTTCCTAGGTTATTTTAGTCAGCGTCATATTAAAGCAGATTAAAACGCATTTTGTATTGTGCTGAAAAATGGAAAATAAAAAAATTATAGGTCACACCAATAAGTTGAAATTTGCATATATGAATATATTGAAAATATATACATATATTTAATATGCATATATATCTATATATATATATATATATATATATTTATATATATATACATGTATGTATATAGTGTATACATATATATATATATATATATATATATATATAATATATATATATTGTGAAAACAAAAAACTTTAAAACATTCATTCAAACCAAATCATCAAACTCATTACTAAAATAGAGTTTGGATTTGCATTTCCTACAAGCGTCTAAGGATGAGTCAGTGTGATTACTACCATTTTCTCTTACTTATTCATTATGTGTATACGAGTACTACACACACGTGTATAGGAGTATACACACACAACGTATAGTATATATATATATATATATAGTATATATATTATATTATATATATATATTCAATTACTGATATTGCGAAACATTTTTGACATCAATTATTATTTTAACAACAAATTATGTACTCTACTTACACAGATTTATCTAGCGGTTATTCAGCAACGGGAGCAACGGCTTTACGTGACTTCCCACCCACGTCGATATTGAACTTCTATCACCAGAAATACACATCTCTCACACCTCATATCACATTTCCGTGATTCATATACATATATCGAGCTACAATTGGCTACGTGCTGTCAAAAGCACTACAAACACTACCGGAGTCGAGGTGGGTTGATGTTGTCTCCAAACCAACTAATTACCTGTGCGCGACACTTATATGAGGGCGAGAGGCGACGTGAACTTTTAACCTCTCGCGGTGGTGTAGTAGGTAAAGGCTTCACTGACGTTCCTGGATTTGAAAGGATCCATGGGTTCGCGCCCTGGTCCTGGCAAGTCTATTATCAAGAAAAAATTCCCCTTCGGTTAAGCATATATGAAAATATATTAATTCGAAGTAGAGCGAATTAGATATTAAAGGACATTGTAGCTCGATATATAATATATATATATATATATAATATATATATATATATATATATATATATGTGTGTGTGTGTGTGTGTGTGTGTGTGTGTGTGTGTGTGACCCTTGATATACGACAGTGTTGGGAACAGAGACAACTGTAACTTATAACTGTTATAAACTTAGGTATTAATCGTTCAATACAGGTAAGGCATGCAGTGTCATATATTATATATTGTGTACGTTCAACCCAGGCCTGTGTACATTGTTATTTATAATAAACCACATGTAATTCATGTGCATTTTCATACCAAATTAATAAATGAAAATTAACAATTATCCAAAATACAACGCATTAAGTTCTTTACAAACTTCAGTAAGACCGCAGTTACAGCAAAGCAATAGTAGTTTATGATCAGCGTGTATTATAGTACAACAGTATACTATGAGGAAAAAATTCACGATATTCATTAACACTGTGACGCTTCGGACTTTTCAAATTCCTTCATGAAATCCTTCTACTTTATTCTCTACAAACCCCGACTCATAGTTTTCATCCAAGTAGGTCTAGGTCCGTACAAATCTAAAGGCGCCCACAAGTCTGACTGACACTATCGGGTACCTTCTCACAACGGGTATGAGGAGGCCATATGCCCAAGTCACCTCAATCGCCCTTTCATCTTAACATTTTATACATAACTTCCGCACTTTACCTGACAGTACCAATTTTCAGTTTATCCTTCTATCTAACTCCTAATATGCCTCTTAAAGCTTTAATTTCCAATCGACACAATCTGTTCGACTTATGGCATTGACATATATGAATTACTTTCAGTATACCAATACCCATCGTTCTGGACTAAAATATAATCTATTTTGTATCAGTTCCATGACTTGCATTTTGCATAATTTCCGTGCCATTTGATATTCAAATCTTACTAAGCATTTCCATCGCTGTAAGGCCTATTTGAGCCTTTCACTAAATTCCAACTCGAGTGAACCTGAATTGCGTATCATTGTTCCTGAATATTTGAAAGATTCAGCCTCATTATTCCTTTCTCCAACTAATGTTATCTCATCCTCTGTGCGTACTCTGTTCTCATTACTTTGTTTTTATTAGGTGTATTTTGAGTCCCACATCCCTAGACAAACGATGCATCCTATTAAGCAAACTTTGTAAATCTTGTTGTGTTTCGTGTATTAAAACTGCATCATTTGCATATCTTTATTACGTCTGCTCACTCAGTAATGGGAATTCATGGCATGAGCTTCTGTCTCTTCATCCTCGGCTGGTATTCGAGCTCCGTACGTCTTAACCATTAAACAACAAGGCCCATTTCTGTATTATATTAAAAGCCCCATTCCCTTGTATTATCAATGTATACGCAGATATATACGTACAGACATATACTGTAGGCTCTCTCTCTCTCTCTCTCTCTCTCTCCTCTCTCTCTCTATCTCTCTCGCTCTCTCTCTCTCTCTATATCTTATATATATATATATAATATATATATATATATATATATATATATATCATGCATACATACTACATACATACATACATATATATATATATATATATATATATATATATATATATATATATACTATATATAAAAACTTAGTTTGGATTCGTCCTTTCGGTTTTCACCAACTTTTGCATGAAGTTTCTGGCCTATGATCCTTCCACCACCACTTGTAACATGCCAGATGCCAACACGGAATAACCGATTCAATGTTAAGGTAAACCGACAACGGACTTCATGAGACATGACCCATTCCATTCCCCATACAACAGCCGCCACCCCACCCACTCCCAACCCCCGCCACTGGAACTGATCTTGGATATTTTGCTGCGAAGGGCGTTTGGTTACCAATAAAAGAAGCATTCGGAAGAAAGCAATCGAAAACATTTTCCAATTCAGACGTTTGACATCCAGGACAGAACATGATAATTTTGTGTAACTTCTACTTTTACAACCACAATAAGGACTGGCTTTTCATATGTGTGTGTGTATGAGAGAGAGAGAGAGAGAGAGAGAGAGAGAGAGAGAGAGAGAGATTGTCAATGTCAACCATACAAAAACACAGGTAACACTTACAAACTAAAGACACCGAATACCTACATAGGCCTAAACTCGGCTTGCGTTTACAGAGAATACTGGCGAATTGTAGGAAGCAACGGTCTCTATAGCATATCAAATTTCCTGCAGAAAACTTCTAAATTTATGCTTCAATTACCCGTCACGTAGTTCTCGGGTAATATAGGATCTCATCAAAATTTAAGAGCGTAATTCATTTTCCCGCCAAATTTCAAATGAGTCTCACTCCACGGTTAGGCTACTTGTCTACACTCGGTCTATATGAGTCTTGGACTCTTTCTCGTTTCTTACCTACAGCATGAGCCGTTGCCCAGTTCACGAATATAGCAATTTCGCTTATCGTAAGCATGTATATGCCTTCGGAAATCTGTGAAGCTCAAATTAGTCTTCATCACGGCGTTTATTTTTCAAACAATTTTGAATAAGTCGATAATAAACTTCCCGTTTTCAATGAGTTTAGCTTTAAACCCTGTTAACACTCAGATGAACAAAAAATTGGCGATTTTTAAGATACATCATGGACCCATACAGACAGCCTAAACCTCCAAAATTATATAGGGCTATTCCAAAGATAAAAACAATTGAAACAAATATTAAAATAATACATTCAACGCGTCGAGAAAGGTACTTGGCAACTGCCATTCACACACACCGGTGTCATGGCGTGCTCATCAAGAGGAATTTCCTCAACGTAAAAAAGGACATCAAGGGGTGTCTACATGCATCAGTGAGCCCAATTTATTATCAATACGCTTGGAAAAATAACGCTGATGCAACGGGAACACGAATAATTTTGAAATTAAAAGAAATCCACTGCCATAAAAACTAAATGGTGCAGGTACTTACCTAGGCTATGCGTACGACATCTTGGCTAATTCAGCTCACTCTGTCTCCAACAGTCATCTTCGTGGCGTACGGCTCCTTTTGCATGGCAAATCATCAGCCATGATTTCCCTGAGTACTAATGAACGCAATAACTAACATGGTAAGTGCAGTGTCTCCACAGGCACCACAGGGAACCCAAATATTCGCGCACAAATTCGAGCGACACACTATACCTCACCAACTATGATGTATGACTGGCGGATAGTAACAAGACAAGATTACAAGATTATCGTGCTCGAATGTTCAAAGTTAACGTACTTTATTGAATCGTTATCTCGTTTTCGAAAAATCTAGAACAATGGTCATTACTGTTTAATACGGTAATTAGTTACAGAGATTAATCGTAATTTTTGTGCTGAAAAGGAATAATGTGCCGACTAGACACACGAACAGATGAGAGAGAAACTTAGCTGATACAAAAACTGACGAAATGGATCTGTAGGACGTAGTCTCTCTCTCTCTCTCTCTCTCTCTCTCTCTCTCTCTCTCTCTCTCTCTCTCTCTCTCTCTTTGTACATATACAGGGAACAACTCCAGCTTAAGGGCAGGGTACAACTTCAGCGTAAGGGCTGAACCATTTAAAACCAGATTACACAACATATTCTGCTTGGGATTAGATTGTAATTGAACGTGATCTTCCCCACTATGTGTTCCTCGTGCAGCCAAGTTCCGCGTCTTTTTTTATGTTCTACCCACCATGGTTTATACCCAAAACTAAGCTTTTATTTTTGCAATTGTTTTCTGTTGAAATTTAAGATTCTACCTACTAGAGGTTCTACTTACTGATAGTCTTTACTTCGCAAGAATGCACTCGTTGTGTAATAGCCTAGTTCAATATGGGCTTACCTCCTTCTGAGGGTTTATCCACCTGCTATAATTATCTTCTACCTGCACTTGTGCTTTACTCACTTTTAAGGTTTTGCACACCAATGACTGTGCGTTTAGTGAGGTTCTATTTAAGTCTGAGGTTCTTCCTGTAATCTAGTTCTACTCAGTTTTGGGGTTCGTCTCCCTGACAGCCTTATTTACAATATCTGTTTTATTCACTTCATACTCCACCTGCAGTCTCGTTCTACCTACTTTTGAAGGTTCTACCCAACTAGGGTTTCATCTGTAAATAGTTTATTTGCCCACAAAGGGTTCTGCATGCCAATAACACCCTATCTAGTAAGGGTTCTGCTTACTATGGTTCTACCGACAAATAACAGGTTCTCGTTAGCTTTAGAGAAGATTTACTTGACATTAGGGTCTACTTTCTTTTTAGGTCCTTTCCATATACTAGTTCTACCTATTCTACATACTTTTAGTCACCAACAATTGGTTTTATCTGACCAATAGGTTCTATTTTCTCCTAAGGTTCGTCCCTTTTAAAGGGTCTACTTTGTGTTGTTTCTGTTTACTTTTGAAGCTCTACTCCTCTGTAAGTTCTGTCGACCACTGGGTTTTACCCACTTTATGGTTCTATTCACAAGTTTTTAATGTACGGTTAGGTTCTGTTTATCATTCAGGTTCTGTCCATTGTATAGCATTTTTGTTATACCCAGTCTTTAAGTCCTTGTGGCAAGTGTTACCTACTTTTCAGGTTCTATTTACTATGGCCTCTACCTGCACTTAGGTTCTACTTGTTTTAGAAGCCCTGTCCATTTAGTTCTAGTCATTTGGGGGCTATGCCCACTGCTTTTTTTATGTGTAATTAGTTTTTATCCACTATATGTTCTACCTAAAATCAGGTTCTACCCACTTTTAGGGTTCTGTCCACGAAGGGTTCCACTTACAGTACGGTAATACTTCCTTTTGAAATTATACTATGTTTTTAACTATAATTAGATATTAATTATGCCTGACGCTCTACCCACTTTGGGTTCTGCCTGCATTTAGGTCCTATTTTTGACGTATTCTCAATAAAGGCTCTACCTGAAATTGCACCAGCAAGTAAGATATACTTAATTTTAGGAAAATCACTAAGATTTCTACTGTTTAGCGTCACACTAATGAGGGACTTCTTATTAAGGGTTCAACCAGCCATTGAGTTCGGCTTCTGCGGTTCTAATGACTGGGGATTCTATCAGCATTCAAGTTATGCCCTCTTTTGAGTTTGACCAATGTGAGTTTTACCTAAAATAAGATTATACAGTGCTTATTTTTTACGCATTTACCCACTATGGATCTGCTTGTAAGTTACGCTTCAAACACACTTAGGCCTAGTCTACGGTCGAGCTTTGCTCAATGAACTGTGTTCGTAAGCTCCACTTGTTACTTAAGCCCCGTCCACACGGTCGAGCTTTGCTCGACGAACTGTGTTCGTAAGCTCCACTTGTTACTTAAGCCCCGATCACACGGTCGAGCTTTACTCGACGAACTGTGTTTGTAAGCTACAATTGTTACTTAAGCCCCGTCACCACGGTCAGAGGCTTTTCTGACTCAATGGAACTGTGTTTTGTAAGCTCCACTTGTTACGTTAAGCCCCGATCACACAGTTGAGCTTTGCTTGACGAACTGTGTTCATAAGCTCCACTTGTTACGTAAGCCCCGTCCACACGGTCGAGATTTGCTCGACGAATTGTGTTCATAAGCTCCACTTGTTACTTAAGCCCCGTCCATACAGTCGAGCTTTGCTTGACGAACTGAGTTCTATGTGACGTCAGAAGCCGGGAAAGTTAGAACTTTTCCCGCTGTATCTGCACTTCGACGTCACATCGAGCACGGTTCGTCGAGCAAAGCTCGTCCGTGTGGACTAGTCCTGAGTTAGGTTCCAACAGCAATTATATCCTACTTGATAAGTGCCCCGGCATTGAATAGTACCGATAATAGTAATGCTTTTAAGTTAACAGGAAAGCAAGAAATCCCTATTGTCAGCGTCCTTATCTAGAATGATTAGTTGTATGTTTATCCGTTAAACTTTAACATAGAGATCACGTTGCTCGTTGGGTGTGACTGGGAATCGACGTCCATCTACTCCGAATAAGTGGACTACAGTAAAAATACTTTGCGGGAGTTTCAAGTGGTAGGTTTTATTGCCTTTATTGTAAGTAACAGCATTACTCCACACGTGCTGGTATTTTATTTTTGGATTGCTTTGTTATTAAAACACTGTATTTCATAGACAAGTTTTCTCGCCAGTGTTACAGCAGGCCAAATAGTGTTTAATTGCTATATATATTATTGATGAAAGCTTTTGATACTATGAGCGGCTGCTGTCTTTGCTAACTGGTGATGTGGAAATTGTGTTTTTCGGGCTTCACTTTTGATTGCATTTTCACCTGACAGATTTCGCCTTAATTAGAAGTAAAAACCATCGGATTTAGATGAAGGCTCAGTCAAAAAGTGATATGTGTTGGCCGCAAATTAGAATAATTACGAAACTGATTCTGATCTTTGTAAATGTCCAAAAAATGTAAAAAGATATTGTGACTAAAATGCAACAGTGGTATAGAATAACTTAGCAAGAATTATAAATTCATCTTTTACTCTTTTGTTACAACAGTTATTGATAGAAGTACTGTCTATGACAAGATTGATTTATTTATACAGTATTTTGTTTCAAACTGATCATTATTCACGATTCGCGTAATATGAATAATTATTTTTTCAACGAAAATCAGCATCATGCAGATGCTAAACATCACTAATTACGATTGTCCTAAAAATCACGTCGATGGACGATTATTAGCCCGTATATAAAAGTCCTGGAAATTAAATCGAAAAGATATCAGAGTTCAAGTAAGTTCTGTCTAAAATTGCAGACTTTCGATTCAGTGAAGATGAATATACATATACATAAAGCAGGGCTTCAGTGAAGATGTTGTCACTTTTTATGATAAAAGTTAGGCAGACGTAGGCATAAGAATGTTTGCGTGATAAGAAAAGACTGCAAATAAAGCGCGGACCGAGTTCTGTTTACAGATGATACGAGCATATTCGTAGTTCATGATCACGAGGAAATATTGCAGATATTGGTGAAAGTTTCTTCTTGTTTGACTGAGGGGGAAATCTGAAATGGAAGTTTGATTTGGAATGGCATCACAGCTTAATTAAGCTTCGCAAGTAATCTAAAACTGGTAGATTATATTGAAATTTTCCTTTTAGTCGGTCTTCAAAACGTGCAATACGATCATTTTCTATAACATACGTATCTTAAAGACAACTATTACCCGAACGTAACACCAGAAAAACTGACGAAATAAAGAGGGAATTTAATATGCAAATACTTTTTTTGTGGCTCCGAAACACGTTTCATTTTACAACCGTATTTCGGAAAATGGCCCACGTAGCCCAAATTAGCTTTTGATTCATTGTAAATGAAAGCCGTTAATTACATCCAGCTCAGAAAAATATTACCGCAGAAACACAAAGGTCTCTTTAGTTTCTTGATTTCTTTACACATTTTGAATATATATGAAACACAAATACACATACTCATAATCACACAACACACACACACACACACACACACACACACACACACATATATATATATATATATATTATATATATATATATATATATATATATATATATATATATATATATATATATATATATAAATGCGTTTGTATAAACACCAAACGTATTCAAGATTTTGACCCCTGCCTGGTTTACAAAACCCTGGAGTTACTCGCCGTTTCTTTGTACGCTAATTCCCAAGAGGCCAGAGAAGCCGAGTTCACAAGCAAGACTCTTCTGTCTTTGTCTTTGTAGTTGAATCCTGTCCAAAACCTCTCTGGTGGATGGCAATACTGCCAGGTGTCTTTTAGGGCGTAGTGTAGTTTCAATTTTTGTCTTTGATTTTATCTTTCTGAAAAGAGAAGTTCTAATGAACGTCATGAGCCGAGTTGATCATATATCTTACTGGACGTTCTTGATTTTGTATTATGAAAAGAAAGCTATTGGTCTGTTTATCCTTACTTTTTCTGTCCGCCCTCAGATCTTAAAAATGACTGAGGCTAGAGGGTTGCAAATTGATATGTTGATTGTCCACCTTCCAATCATCAAACATTCCAAATTACAGCCCTCTAACCTCAGTAGTTGTTGTTATTCCATGAAAGGTCAAAGTTAGCCATAATCGTGCGTCTGACAGCGGTATAGGCCAGGCAACCACCGGGCCGTGCTTAAAGTTTCATGGGCCGCGGCTCGTGCAGCATTATACCGGGACAACCGATAGATCTATTTTTGGTTACCTTGATTATACGATGTACAGAAAACTAGATTGCGCATTTTTCTACTTGTTCATTATGGTTTCTCCTGCAATTTCTTATTTTCCGAGTTTGCCGCATGACAGTTTAATTTTTTCCTTTTTTTTTTTTTCTTTACTGATTCATCGCAGACTTTGTAATATATATCTCCGAGCTCATCTCTCTGATGTAAAGCGTGAAAGGCCAATTAATGATACAAACGAACAAATATAAAAAAAATCCTACAGAATAAAACAACTGAAAATAGGATGGCTCAAAACCCAAAATAATATTTTTTCCATCTCGAGTTAAAGCAGACCGTCTCTCTCTCTCTCTCTCCTCTCTCTCTCTCTCTCCTCTCTCTCTCTCTCTCTCTTCTCTCTCTACACTTTTCCCGTAACCCCACTTCTCTCTGTCTCTGTCTCAAAAGCCAGATGCTACGGAAATGCCATTGGAAATACCTTTCCCGAGAAATTGTACGAAAAGAAAGGAATTTTTCCTTTTCTGGCCCACTAATATGTATTTCTTCCTTTTTACACACTAGAGTTATACTGTCAGAAGTCGTATTTATAATAACTCGGAAAAGCTTAGAAATCTTTAAGTAAGTCAAATTATTTAGTGATCATGTGGTCATGACACCTGCCTCATCACCTGGCGGACGAGTATTCGGTTCCAATATTCACTATTCCCCTCAAGGTCCTTTAAATCTACTCTTGATTTTATTAGAAGTACCTTGGTCCCCCCCCCCAACCCTCCTTTGACCTAAGCAGTAATTAGGTACCAGGTTAACCGGCAGAGTTTCTTCACGACCATATAAGGGTATTTACCTATAGGAGCCACTACTTACAGGCAGAAAAACGGAATATGATTGAATATATATATATATATATATATATATATATATATATATATATATATATATATATATAATATGTACATGTATGTATGTATACTCCTTATACTTAAAACAAATAAGACCCAATGAGTCTGAACAAAGTAACATTATTATTAAATTAAATAAATAATAATACAAAGCAAGTGAAGGATTTTTACATTCCACCCCCTTTTAGCTAACCGTCATCAGCCAACATACATACATACACACACATTATTATTATTATTATTATTATTATTATTATATAAGATATACATATATATATATATATTATATATATATTTATATGTATATATATATGGGACAATCAATGAAGTAAATTCCTCTTGTAGTTTTAAAATATATAATTCTAGTATAGGATTTAAAGCTTTCGACCATCAACTGTGGTCTTGTTCACACTTTAGTGAACAAGACCACAGTTGATGGTCGAAAGCTTCAATCCTGTACTAGAATTATATATTTTAAACTACAAGAGGAATTACTTCATTGTGGATTGTATCCCCATTTACTTAGAGGTACGACATAGTACCTGGCTCTGTGCATATATATCTATATATATATATATATAATATATATATATATATATATAGTATATATATATATATATATATACATACATACATACACACACACACACACACATAAATATATATATATATATATAATATATATATATATATATATATATATATACGTACGTATCTGTATATGTATATATATGTATGAATGTATATTTCTCTCTCTATTTCCTTCTATCTTCCGGGCAATATTTTTAATTCAGTAAACGAAACCGTTGTTTTCTGACCCAAGAACTCATCTTTGTTCATGTGGATTAACAAGCACCTACCTACTGGTTATGCCACCTCGGTGGCCGCGAGTTCGATTCTCGGGCATTCCATTGAGGAGTGCGAGATCTGTGTTTCTGGTGACAGAAATTCACTCTCGACGTTGTTCGGAAGTCATGTAAAGCCGTTGGTCCCGTTGCTGAATAACCACTGGTCCCATGCAACGCAAAAACACCATACAAACAAACAAACAAACAACGTTATGCCCAAGCCTAATAAATAACTGAACAAACGTCTTCCTGAATCATCGCATCTTATTTATGGGTCCGCCGATTATTTAAAGAGTAAAAGAGAGATAATCGGGTGTATAAGGAGATATGGGCCAATATGCCAATTTAATAAAAAAAATACCAAAAGTTCATAGAAAAGGAGAGGCAAAGGGTTAAAGTTAAAAGTTTGTAGCAGGAAAACCATTAAAGATATTAAGATGAAACTTGCGGCAAGTTTATAGATGATGTTGGAAATTTTTTACAGACCCCAAAAATTGTTTGGGAATGGCTTGCAAGCGTGCATCAAAGAAAACAATAACATAAAATCATTAAATTATTAATATTTTTGGGGTTTTAAATGGCAATAAAGATTTTTTTGCTATAAAATCATTTCACCATAACCCCTCGCATCCCTCAGAACACTATTGCATTATTGTCGCACATGTGCGCCTAAAAACACATGCAAAATAGTACAATAAAAAAGGAAATTTTTTTTATGTTGTAATTTAGAAATAAAGACTTTTTTTTGGTAGATAGTTTCATTCCTAACCCCACTACCCCCAAAGTCCTAAAATTGTATTCCAGATTCGCAAGCACGCGTCAAAACATACGCACAATAGCAAAGTGGAAGGATTTTACGAGAAAAAAAAGGATAATAAAAATAAAGGCATTTTTTCTTGTTACGTGGTTTCATTTTAATCCCTCAACCTTCAGATGTCCCTAATATGTATTGTATTGCAGGTGCACAAGCTCTCGTAAAATCATACGCAGAATGGAAGGAATTTCCGAATCCTTTTACCGTGTCGAGTCGCACAAGTCCCTTTCTAATTAACCGCGCGAGCCAATTTTGGCGATAATCTTTCAGATGAAAAAAAAAAAAAAACCATTGGTTTTCAACCTAGAATAGCTCTTATAGATAATGGTGCAGAGGCTTATAAGTCATACCATTGGAAAGAGCATGACTAGAGCAACGTTTTATGTTTTTTCTATTTTTTCTGGCATATACGCCCCTTTCTCTTTAGACTATTATCTTTGAGTGAGAAAGATTGGGAAATGCATGCTGGGAAACCTATCTCTCTCTCTCTCTCTCTCTCTCTCTCTCTCTCTCTCTCTATTTTCCCCGTCCCCATCTCTCTTTTTCTCTTCCCCGTCCCCTATCTCTCTCTCTAACGAAAAAATGGAACCACTTAGAGGCTAATGTTCCTGACATATTCTACACCAAGAGTGTCCTGTTACCTTTATTTCTTTGCCCTCTTAAGCCTGAAGTTTTTTTTATTCCAACTAAAATAGTGGGAAAAATATTCCTGTCATATATGTACCAGGTAATCAAATACTTCAGCCTCAGATACAACTTTTCTCTCCCAAAATCGAGGACAAATATTCTTCACAGGAAAGATAAACGGTGGAAGACGTGCCTTGCTTGCCCCATGAAGCCTCCACTTCGGGAGGGGAGTGGCTCATGACGAATGCGATACGAACTTCGGAAGTTTTGATGTTGTGAGGTAAAAATCGCAAAGCATGTCCGCAGCATAAGATGTAGCAGGGTGTCAGCTCTCTCTCTCTCTCTCTCTCTCTCTCTCTCTCTCTCTCTGCCTTTTTCTTTATGACATTTTGTTTTGGTGCGAGTCGACGCGTGGAGGAAGATATTAAGGGGGTACGTAGTTTAATATCTTGTGTCTCACGCCAGTCCTTGCCTTTCCCGACCTTTTTGTCTTTCTGAAAGTCTCTCTTTCGCTAAATAAGGAAGACCTGGCCGGGATTTGTCATTGAAATAAGATTTTGTTCATGATTTTAGATCAAAATTATTTGACGGTAATGTAAGTTTTAGAAGAACCGCTCTACGTTTGCGAAATTTTCACGTTTCATGACAACTACGGAAGAAACCATACATTATCTTTACTTCCTGTAGTAGGGGGACGTGTAGTCAGTGTCCCTCACGCGGTGTACTGTAGGCATTACATAAGGTTCTGAGCACAGTCCCTTCGTCGCCTAGCTGTCGTTCAGTTGGAGAAGCCTGGAAAATTCTCTCTCTCTCTCTCTCTCTCTCTCTCTCTCTCTCTCTCTCTCAACCTGAATCAGTTTCCTGAATCAAAAGTTAGGTCATGATGTGCGAGTAATAGAGAATCCAAAAAAGGTTGCAGTCACTAAAGATGAATTCACTCAGGCAAAAGTATCTGATAAAGCCGCATTTTTTCTGTGATAGTGTAATCTCCCGTAAAGACTACTATGCGTTTTATGAGCTTCACGAAACCATTACTTACAAAAGTAGGTCATGAAAGAAAAAAAGCCCCCACAGCCTCCCAAACAGAAAAATCCCGTCGTGTCGCGAATGCAAGAAAGAACTTCATGATGCCTTACGCTGCCAAGTGGACGCCAACGTGCTTATAAATCCAAGATGTCGTACGGTGTCAAATCTCTCTCTCTCTCTCTCTCTCTCTCTCTCTCTCTCTCTCTCTCTCTGTCCTTCTTCCTCTTCTTTTCCTTCTTCTCTGGTTCCAATCCCCCCTTTGCCGTTTTTAGATCCGAGCCATTGACGTTGAAATCAGATGCTCCTCTATTTATTCCTGAAAATGCCTTTGAGAACGTCAGATTTTATAGATGATTTTAAAGCCCTTACTTCTGCCCTCAATCATCAAGTGTTTGTACGTCACTTTGAGACTTTTTTTTCTTTTTTTTTAGATTTGTTGCAAATGACTATTATGAAATATCTAATTTATCTGTAAAGTACAAGACAATCGCGCGTCATTGTCGGAATTTTCGCTTACACGGGGAGTACGCCTATAAACTACTTTGTTGTTGGTGTTGTTGTCCTTGTTCTTGTTGTTGTTCTTGCTGTTGTTGTTCTTGTTGAAGGTTTAGGAAAGGTCTATGGAAAAGCCTTAAAAGGTCTGAAAAAGGTGTTTCGCGTTGAGTTAAAGATACAGGAATTTTAGAGTAGGGTAGTTATGATTTATTTATCAGAATGAAATTGCAAAAAATAAACAGTGTGCATGTTAAACAGCACAGAACAATTATTTCTAATATAAAATTCTATACAGAGTATTTATTTTAATTTTCGTCGGTGAAGCAACTCGCTATTTGACCGTTGATTCCAGCACTCGCCTCGAGTAAGCTGGAGGTCGGATCAAGCCTTGTTAAGTAGCAAATTTATTTAGGGACATAGCCTCTTTCCTTTCCTCCTTATACGATAAATGTCTATAGGCTTAATTCTCGTGATTCCAGTCTGTGGAAATCAATGAATTATTCATGGTTCTTTTTTTATAAAGGGCAAAATCCCAGTGATAAATAATGCCCTACTCTAGCCCGAGCTACAAAGGAAAAACAGAAGCAGGGAGGGAATCCCCCAGCTGCAAACTTTGCTAGCGGAAGGAAGGAAAATCACTGAACCCTTGAGTACGGTGGCATGGTGGCTAGCGTCGTGGCATGCTAGCCAGATGTGGCGGGTTTGCGTCTACCCCAGAGCGTTGAAATATCACTGGCTCTGTATCATGATCAGTTACTGCTGCAGTGTGGGATCTGCGGTGGGGTGTTGAAACCAACATTCTTTGGAAGCTTAAATTCAAAGTCAATGGCTCCTGTGTGCTTGTTCTATGTGAATAATGATAATAATAATCCGTTGAAGAGCTTTACCCAAGTGTCCAGTCGTTTATGGCTCCATACCTTACACCATATATTCGTCTACAAAGATATAGGCATACCATTTCTCCTTTTATGGTAAATGGCTCTATACTATATGGCCAGTTACACCATCATATATCACTGTTCTCCGCGACAGATTCAATATTCTTTTCTACCGGAATGCCTCTATGTTATGGTATTCCTAAACGGAATATGTTTTTGGACTGAAACTATTGTATATAAAAGAAAAGTAAAAAAAAAGAAAAAAGAAAAGAAAGACCCGACCCTTTTTTTTGTCATTCTATTATATTGAGAATATTTTTATATTCTCTTGATTGTGTACAAATTATATGCATATATATATATATATATACTATATATATATATATATATATCTATATATAGATTATATATATATTTATACAGATAGATACATATAAATATCATCATATATAGATAGATAGCTCATATAAATATAAATCCAAATATATATATATATATATATATATATATATATATATATATATATATATAATATATATGTGTGTGTGTGTGTGTGTATACATGTATATATATATATATATATATATATATATATATATATATATATATATATATATATATATGAACTCCAAATGGTCTACTGCCTGAGCGCCTGCTCCTGCCCTTGGATATAAATCTGCATGTATACACAATTTGTACAGAATGAAAATAATGTAACAGAACAACCGAGAGAGACCCGGCCTTCTTTTGCAGTTTCATTTTTTTTTTAATTCCTAGAACATATTCCGTTTAGGAATATCATAACTTGAAGGCATTCATGTAAAAATAAAAAAAAGAATATTGAATCTGTCAAAAGTGTCGCAGAGCATAAAGGATATGTCAAGGAATAATTTGCCGTAGAGAACGGGACCATTTGCGAAGAAAGGAGAAATGTGGTCCATTTGTAGCTCTACTCGTATTTCAGGTGGTGTTTCATATATCATCTATACTTTGGGAATAACGACATCGTACATAAATGTCCAAAAGCAATAATTAATCATATAAGGAATATTCTCTGCTTATATCATTATAGCAAGTGCGATAGCAAGGATAGATTTTAGTATTCATTATTCAAACAATCACCGTTATAAGTTTAACGAGGCCAATTGGTCAGTTTTCAAGATCATATAGGGGGGCCTCCAAAAACTTGTTTTAATTGTAAGCGAAACCTGGAGCAGAGGGAAGTCAAAGGATTTGGACAGCTAGGTAGGAAGAGATCAAAGGAAACTGGTTGTAGATAAAAGTAAGGAAGCAAAGCACCTGGTGGATGAAGGGATGCTGTAAAGAACCGTTAATGCCATCTACGGTGGTCCACGCAAAGAACTCTTTGCGATAATGGCCTACGGGAACAGGATTTGTTAGAGAAATAGATGAGAGTTATTCTAAAAGGCTTTTTCAGTTATGTATGAATCCTTTCCACTAAGACGGAACATTTTGCTGGTGACCGTCGTCTCAGTCCTAAAAATTGTAAAACATAATCGAAAGAAGTGATTTCTGTATCATAGACCAAACAAGTAATGCATATGAACTGCCTATCCTGGCATCCTTGTTTATTAAACAACTGGTTCCCTAGTTAAATACCCAGACCTCCTCCGTACAACTGTGCCTGACTTAATTTTTATTTTTATTTAAGCATTCTCATTCTGTCTTCTCACTTCATTGCATAAGGTTGGTTAGCGGTCTTTGGTCTTACTTTTGTTTCTGTTATTTTTCTGTTGTAATCTATGAATTTTATTGATTTTTAGAGTAATTTTTAGAGTAATTCTATTCATTATTTAACAGCTTCCCTGATGATGCAATACAGTTGCTGCCCTGTCAGGCAAAACACAGAAAAAAAGAAACTAGAGATGCACATTGAAGAAAACGTTCTCAGAAGTTGCAGACCTCTGTAGTTACCACCATTCCCTTCCCATAACTCTGAGCAACTGATCTTTCAGAGGTTTACTTTGCCTGAAGTTTTGTAGACGATTATGAAGAAAAGTTATTCTGTTCATATTGACAACAGAATATCAGATCCGTCAGATTCTTACTAATTATCCTTCACAACACCTCACTCCTTCATTATCCTGACTTCATTCCACTGGAACTTGGAGTAAATGAAAACCCGTAAAGAACTCTAGATTAGAATGACAATGCTACAGTAAGATGAACAAATTATTGCAATTATTTCTGGTAAAATAACTCAGTTCACACATTAGATAGTGAAGATAGAATTGCAAGGGCTGTACGCGGCACTGACAGTAGATAAAATAGGCTAATGAAGTGACGTTGCTAAATAGAGCGTAAGAAGATAAATTATATTAAAGCTACATTGCTAAATTTGGCCTGGCCAGTTCAGGCACAGAGTCCCTCAATTACGTTGAAAGGATCGTATTTTTGTGAATCAAAATCAATGGAACGCACTACAGGCACTGGTGATAATCTCATTTTACACGAACCTAAAAGAAATGACTTACAAACAAAAAGGGCTATATGCATTGGAACAAATGAGGTCTTTGTAATAGTAACAATCTTAGAAGGACATAAAGCAGTCGAAGGCGTTTGAATGAATTCCATATCCATGGTAGGTGGCAATAATCACTTCGTTTAGGTCACTGGTTCCCAAATGTTGTCAGCTGGGTTGTTGCAGTGCTTCCTGTCCCAACAATTCCGTATAACCTGGTCGGGATTGTTCATGTATCATCTGACCTAAAGGTCTGTCACGCCTGTTGTGTTTAACCATCACAAATCAATTATCACGCCCACTTAAGCGTATATTAGACAATTCCATTGCATCTTGAGATGAACCAAGATGCAATGATCCCGATCATTTCAACGATCTGGCACATTGCATTTGGTTCCGAGGTCATCTGGCATTATTGCTTTCTGTAATATCAACAATCCTTGTTCAGGTCCAGAGAGGTAGGATGGGTGGCTTCGAGGATGGGGCATTACCTCCTCGAAGCCACCCATTCTCTCTCCTCTCTCTCTCTCTCGTCTCGTACTCTCTGCTCTCCTCTCTCTCTCGTCTCTCTCTGACACACACAAACATATTTGAAGAAAACGGACGGCTCTTTCTTTTAGAAACAGTACTTTAAAAGAATGTATAAAACGTGTAATTCTCTCTCTCTCTCTCTCTCTCTCTCTCACTCTCTCTCTCTCTCTCTCTCTCTCTCTCTCTGTGCAAAATTTTTACTTGCTTCCTAGTTTTAAAGAAGATTTTCCCTTTAAGAAACCCGTGTGACCATTGAGCTTTTTAAAGATGTTACTTGGCTATCGTCCGAGAAAATTGGTTTAAAAACCTCCTCTCTCTCTCTCTCCTCCCCCTCTTTCCTCTCTCTTCTTCTCTCTCGTCTCTCTCTCTCTCCTCTCTCTCTCTCTCTCTCTCTCTCTCTCTCCCATGACTTGATTATCATCTGGACAAAGTTTTTGAAAACATAAATCTTCCCTCCTCTCTCTCTTTCTCTCTCTCTCTCTCCCTCTCTCTCTCTCTCTCTCTCTCTCTCTCTCTAATTACTTGATTATCATCTGGACAAAGTTTAAAAAAAATAAATCTTCCCTTCTCTCTCTCTCTCTCTCTCTCTCTCTCTCTCTCATTACTTGATTATCATCTTGACAAAGTTTAAAAAAAATAAATCTTCCCTCCTCTCTCTCTCTCTCTCTCTCTCTCATCTCCGCTCTCTCTCTCTCTCTCTCTCTCTAATTACTTGATTATCTTCAGGACAAAGTTTTTCGAAAAAATAAATCTTTCCCTCTTCTCGGTGTCCGGTAATTTCATTGCAGTAATTTCGTTGTGGTAATTTCGTTGCAGCAATTTCATCGTATAGCAAATACATATTAGAGAATTTCAGTGCAAAGTAATTACATTGCAATGCATTACATCTCACGGTAATTTCAGAGTAATAGTTCAATAGTTCTAAACAACCTGCTTATTGCCCATCGCAAGGTAATTTCAGAGCAAAAGTTTAATAGGCCGATAGTTTATTATTTATAAACAACCTACTCTTTGCTCAAGCCACGTCTACTACTTTTCCTATATAAGAAATTGTTACTTGCATTTTTATTCAGTTTTAGTTTTAGCCCTCAAAATGACTATTCAATACGTCTTAAGCCCAAGAAATAAGAAAAAGCTCATTGATAATGGTAGTCTTTTTGTGAGAGTGAGAGAGAGAGAGAGAGAACAATAGGTGAAAATACCATTTGGAAATGTGATCAGGTTTATACAACTAAGTGCCCGGCTAGACTTCATACAAATCAAGAATCTATTAATAAACGAGTTGGAGAACACAATCATGCAGGCAATGATGGCTCGTGTTAAAAACTACTAAAGTGATAAAAGCCGCAAAAGAAACTACTCATTGCATCGCAACCAGGCATACATTGAAGTTATCACAAGCTGTTGCTGTAAATAAACCTCCAGACTACACGGTAACACAACGCAAATCAACCCTTTCTTCTTTTTGACAGCAATGATGGACTATAGACCGAATTATTATATTTTCAACTCAAAGAAATTTACAGGTATTAGCCAGTGCAGATAAATGGTATGCAGATGGTACTTTCCAAACAACACCCCCTTTATTCAGACAGCTGCACACTATTTATGGCATAATGAATGGCGATGTTTTGCCTCTTGTTTATGTTTTAATGGCTAAACAAACCGAAGAGAGTTATGAGAAGCTTTTACTAGAACTAAAAACCTTAGAGCCAACATTATCACTTGGACAAATAATGACCAATTTTGAATGCGCGGCAATGAATGCTTTTAGATTAGTTTTTCCCAATTCAATTCAAAAAGGTTGTCTATTTCATTTTTCACAATGTATATTTCGGTCTAATCAAAGGAATGGCCTACAACAGTTGTATGAGAGCGATGCAGATTTTGCATTAAAAAGGCGCATGATTACTTCAATTGCATTCGTGCCTATCGTAGATGAGTTGGCACATTAGAATTCCTAATTGATAATAATGATTATCCTGGAAATGCACAGCCTGTTTTAGATTACGTTTGAGAATAATTGATTGGACCCCAAAACCGTCGCTCTGGACATCGACCTCCTCGATTTGATCATATTTTATGGAATTGCTTCGACGTTTGCCAGGCAAGGTGCCTCTAAAACAAACAATTGTTGTGAAGGTTGGCATCGTTCATTCAGCGAATTGGTTGGCGCATCACATCCTACTATTTGGAAGTTTCTAGATATTTTGGCAAAAGAGCAATCAAGAAATGAAGCTATAATGGAACAGTATGTCGCTGGTACAGACATTCCTCGCCGTAAAAAAAAAAATATATATATGGATAGTGCCGTTAGAATCCAACGCATCGTTAACGATTATGAAATTCGAGAATTGCTCGACTATCTTAGGGGTATTGCCTATAATTTGTCTTTTTGAATATTGATGGCAATAGGTAATTTTTTTTCTTTTTTAATAAAAAAAATGTTTGTGATTTTAGTAGTATTCGAATAAACACTTTCTTGATAAAAAATTATTTTATTCCCAATTTTTAAATCTTATGGTACATATAGTTATGTGATGAAATTACGGTGAGATGTAATGCATTGCATTGTAATTACTTTGCACTGAAATTCTCTAATATGTATTTGCTTTGCGATGGAATTTCTGCAACGAAATTACCACAACGAAATTACTGCAATGAAATTACAGTGAATCCTCCTCTCTCTCTCTCTCTCTCTCTCTCTCTCTCTCTCTATCTCTCTCTCTCTCTCTCTCTTTATTTCCTCTGAAGATGGAAGAATAAATTTAGCTTCTTTATTATTATTATTATTATTATTATTATTATTATTATTATTATTATTATTATTATTATTCATTTCCTTGTTTTCTTTTTATTATTTTCCATTGATATTAAGCATGTATAGAGACGGACAAAAATATTATTTTCGACAGTTCTTTAAAAAAAAAAAGATTCAGGAACAGATATACAGTTACTTAGTTATCATCAAGAAAAAGTTCTTGAAAAATCAATCTTTCCTCCCCCCCCCCCCCCCCCCCCCCCCCCCCCACCCCCCCCCCCCCCCCCCCCCCCCCCTTTCTCTCTGTCTCTCTCTCTCTCTCTCCTCTCTCTCTCTCTCTCTCTCTCTCTCATAATGTGTCCTGGTGACATGGCTGCCTCATAGCAATGGGGAAAAGAGGCATTTACACACCAATAATTTTTCTCAACCTGTTTATATATCTGTTCGTTGTTTTGTTTTTTCCTTTCTTACTTCCTGAGTTCCTCCCAAATAATCTGAAGTTATTCATGAATCAATTACACTTTAAAGTACGCCTGTAAAATTTTATCCAAAGATTTAATTTAGGGTCAAAATTCACAGCTTGTATATCTATTTAATATATATATATATATATATATATATATATATATATATATATATATATATATATATATATACAAGCTTGCAGGCGCGTGCTGGAACCCGACGCTGCTGTCTCCTCTATCCCCTTACCAACCTGCGTCCGCCCTGGCCGGTTAAACAGACTTGCATGAGAAGGGTGGATGCTTCCCCTACCCTCCCCTTCCCCTACCTACCCCGCCATACCGTGCCAGACAAAGCATTTTGCAGCGGGTGGGTATCTGGCTGTCTCTCGTTTTCTCCTACTGTCACCCAGGGGTAGGACAAAGATGCCTTACCTTGGATTTGATCATTATATATATATATTATATATATATATATATATATATATATATATATATAGGTGTGTGTGTATGTATGTATGTAAATATTTGTAAAATGTGTGTATTCTAATGTTTGAAAGTAGTGAGTGTTTATAAATTATGTAAGGATTGAGGGAATGCTTAGGTTTACAAATCGTATATGAAATATTTTCTTTTTCACATTCCAGAATTCGATTACCAACATTCGACATGAATTGTTTCTTTTTTTCCGCCTCGAATAACGGCGCCTCTGGGGTATTGGGGATTGAATATCGCTCTCGATGCCGGATTAGTTTTCCGTTTTATCTCTTTTCGTTAACGAAAAAGGGAGAGGAAAACTAAAGCTACTTTCCTAATTTTCGGAAATACTTCTTCCTTCACTATTGGTCAAATAAAAATAGAGAACACAATCAAGGAAATGCAACAGATGTCTTCTTCTTCCCTTAATAAATCAGTATGAGAAATATGAAATTTGTTCCTCTAAGCAAATATCAGGGAAAATGGAATCGATTAAAATTGGCAATTTATCCATCCAGCTATCTTTTGAAACCATAAATCGCTTTTTAGAAAATTGAAATGTAAAATCTTACTTCAGTTTCAGGGTAGCCTGATTAAAAAATTATTATTGTTATAGTTATGTAATTCCGTGTGTCTATAATTTATTTAATGATTCATAAAGATTGTTCGGAATTTATTCAGCGCTGAAACGGAAATTGACAGTAAAATGTTTGAATGGCGTAACAGGAGGAAAACCTCAAAGCAGTTGCACTATGGAACAATAGTTAGGAGAGGGTGGAAAGTAAGATGGAAGAAAAAGAATATGAAAGGAGGTACGTAAAAGGAACGAAAGGGGTTGCAGCCAGGGGCCGAAGGGACGCTGAAAAGAACCCTAAGTAATGCCTACAGTGCACCGCATGAGGTGCGCTGACGACTCTACCCTACTACGGGTAGGGGTTACGTTTCCTCTATGGAAGAATGGAAAAAAGCAGAACCGCTCAATTGTATAGACACTTATAATTCTTAATATCATAGTTTAAATCATTGTGATTTACATACTTAATGTCGAAAGTTCAGGCGGGAACCCAAAATGGGTCAAGATTTGATTAACATCGGTCCAAGTGATTGTAACCTTCTAAGGTTGATTACGTTTTTGTGGAAGACTGATTATTCGTAAGAAAGTGATAAGTATTTTTTATAAGTATAAGTTTATACAAAGAAAATACAAACAAAACATGAAAGCTTCTATAACTTTTGGTCCAAAATACACCACTCTTCCTTTCTCTGATTTTGCCTGCGATGGAAACTTCGATTTCGTGGCCATAATTTCCCACTCATGGTGATGTTAATTTGGTGACATCTGTTCTGCTGTCCCACCGTAACTATCTATTTCGCCCTTGACCCTCTCTTTCGAGATCGGGTTCTCGTACTGTGAAAGATTTCAGGATTTTAGTTTTTTGTAAAAGAAACCTATTGAGATGGCTATTTGTCTATCCGTCCGCACTTTTTCTGTCCGCCCTCAGATCTTAAAAACTATTGAGGCTAGAGGGCTGCAAATTACTATGTTAATCATTCACCCACCAATCATCAAACATATCAAATTGCAGCCCTCTAGCCTCAGTAGTTTGGCTTTTATTTAAGGTGAAAGTTAGCCACCATCGTGCCGTGGGTGAAAGTTTCATGGGCTGCGACTGAGAGTTTCATGGGTCGTGGCTGAGAGTTTCATGCAGCATTATACACTGTACAGACAACTTCGGCGCATTTTTTTACTTGTAACTATATTATACCCTTAGTACAGTCTACTTCCTCATGGTTCTAGGTCATCAGTGCCTTGTAATGATTTGGGATTGTAGACTTAAGATTTCGCCCTAAGCAACTTGCATCTCTTTGTCTGTGATGAAGCGGAAAGGAAGTTGGAAGTTATTTCTGTGATGTTCCGTTGTTCATTGCTGACATCTTTTCTGGAATAGATTTGGGCTTAGAATGAATGAATGGAGCAGCATAGCAGTCATTTTCATATTTTCCTTTAAAGTTTTCCCCTTGAAGATGAGAAGACTTACAGCAAATTAGGAAAGATTTCTTGAAGCAAAAGGTGCCTCATTTGGACTGGGCTTCGATTAGAAAATATCGCTATGTAAATATTAACCTAAGAATTATTTTACGCTTAGAATGACCGCGTAAAGTACATAACATTTATTCAGCTTTCAATTTCAGTTCGTCATAAACACTATCAGTGATCAATGCATCGTTTTGTAGCCTTAATGCTTTTTGGCTTTAGAAAAAAATTTAAACAAAAGCTGACGTATAGCCACTATGAAGTAATTGTTAGGAGAGGGTGGTTAACAAGATGGGTGAGAGTTAATATGGTTGGTGGTACAGTAAAATAAATGAAAGGGGTTGCAACTAGGGAACGAAGGCACGCTGCAAAGAACCTTTGGTAATGCCTACAGTACATCCCATGAGGTGCACTGGCTGCATTAGCCCCCTACGGGAAGTAACGAATCATATCTGCACATGTACACTAAAATGTCTATGCCACTCTTAGAATGAGTAAAAACCAATTATTATAAATCAGATCATTATTTCATAGCAGTCATTACTGTCTTTATTTACATTTCACATGTAACAATAATCGAAACCTTGCTTTGCTGATACGACTGCGTAGATTTTGCTCTCGTATTTTTCACACGGTTGTTTACTGCATTCTCTCTCTCTCTCTCTCTTTCTCTCTCTCTCTCTCTCTCTCTCTCTCTCTCTCTCGTACATGGTCGCGTCATTAGGAAAGTTTGTCATTTTTCTATCTGCATGTGAATTAAGAATTTTTCTCAGCGTAATGCTATTACAGTTGTTAAACTCATTTTTTGTTTTATACTACCAAAGGTAAAACTCATTTTTTGTTGTATACAACCTCTTTATGAAATATTGTAAGGGATAAAGTGTATGGAAAATCATACGAAAGAGGAGAGAGAAAATTACAATGTAAACTTGAGAGGGATAAGAGAAGGGTAAGATCAAGGTGTCTAAGGTATTCGTCTTTCATCTCTATACCCCGAGGCGACCGGAATACGTAGAGAGGTGGTCGGAAAAAAAGCAAAGAGAATTCTTCCCAGCATTACCGACTCGGCCCGAAAAAGTGAAGAGGGAGAGTGGCGGAAGGGATTCATTTTTATTATCATTGACTGCTACCAAACGTTCCATGGAATTAAGAGGATAAAGAAACGGTGCTTCAAGATTCTCTTCCCTTTAGGAATAAGTTTATCGACAAATTAATAACAGGAGGATTCGAGATAAGGTCAGGTACCTTGGGAGAGAAATTTCCTTTTCAAATGTTTCCTTAGAGACACAAGCCCTCAGATCTCGAGTATACCGGCCATCTTGGCTTTCTTTTAGGTTAAAGTAATTCGTTATGGTTAAGAGAACGTCGTGCTTTATAGAATTTATTCCGTTCTTAACAACTGTGAAGTTGTGCTAATGAAATGCCTATCAATTCTAACTGTCACCGCCGCCACTCCACGATTGAGTAAACAAAACTTCTTACTGTGTTCGGAAAATGAATAATTTCATGGCCTTTGCGGAGAATTGATTGATTAAATGATTTAATTTATAAATCGACGTCACAGCTAAGCGTCCCTAACATAATACTGAGGTAATGTACAATGTTATGACGATATTTATGCCTCCACTGACTTAGTCTGTAAATCAGCTTCATTCATTAGATCTTGTACAACGGAGAGTTTCCAAACATCCTGAAAAGCTTAACACCTGCGGACAAGAAGGTGTTTTCCTCGTGTATTATAACAGATAATGTTTCACTCTCAGCTATATATGAAACATAACTTGAGGTTCATTGTTTCTACAAAGTACGGGGTAGCGTGGGACTGTGGGAAGAGGGTTATAGTAGGGACGAAAGGCCTACCGTTAAATGATCTGTTTTTTTCGGCTTCTTATCTCTATACGGGTACAAACGTAGATTGAAAAATAAAGCATTCATCATAACGGTTTAGGTACAGTGCGAACTTGGGTTGATGAAAATGTCACACCCTAATTGAAATCGTTAATAATGTCTGTGACCTTTCCTATTGGGGAAGAGCAGGAACACCATTTTATAAATCATATAAGATCACGTAAACTTTCTTCATAGTCTTAATTGTATTTAGGAAAGCATTCCCTAGGATTCTTTTAAACATCGGTTTATTTGAACACCAGGCCGCATTCCATTCCCGAATTTTCGGATCGCATTTGCCAAAAGGAAGAATTATATCTACTCTTTTCTATATAAATGCACAACATTCATCTACTCTTGTCTTTTTATTGATAGGGATCCTATTAAACAGAAGTTAGTTCCTCGTTGGACGGATGGGTTACGTACTCGTCTACCGATTCAGTCGTCCCGTGTTCGATTCCCCGCTCTGCCAACGTGGAATCAGAGGAATTTGTTTCTGGTGATTAGAAATTAATTTCTCGATATAATGTGGTTCGGATCCCACAATAAGCTGTAGGTCACGTTGATTGCTAGCCACATTAAAATATCCAATCCTTCGGGCCAGTCCTAGGAGAGCTGTTAATCAGATATACTTAACTTAAACAAGTTTTTCAGCTCTATGCAATGTAACCAACATAAATTTAGAGCTAGATGTTAAACAAAGGGCCACTGAGTTGATTTGCCCTGTGTCCTAATACCATTTGACATGTTCTCTTAGGATCCAATTTACTTTTTCCTATTTTGTCCTTATACATCTAAATCCTCTTGGGTAATGCTAGGCAATAACTCTGCACGAACTGCGAATACAAAAGCCACAAGGGATTGGGGCGTCCAATGTATTTCGCGTTGTTTATTACTATAGTAAGATTCAAAACAACCGTGCATCCGATGTCTAGGCTAGTTCCTTATGACGCTCCTGATTGGCTGTTTATAAGCCACTCACAGGGCTGGAAACTCTGTTTCTCGAGAGTTCACATAGGCAGGATGTATGTTCCACCTCTGCCTGAGAGATGCGTCTTGAGGAGTAGTGGAACGTACATCCTACCTAAATGAACTCTCTCGAGAGACAGAGTTTCCAGCCCTGTGTTTGGCTTATCAACAGCCAATCAGGAGCGTCGTGAGGGACTGGTCTAAACGTCAAATGCACGGTTGATGTGAATCTATTATAGCCCCTAGGGGTTAATTACAGTCGAACCCCCTAAAATAACGGTAATTTCTTAATAAGCAACTCAAATACTATAGGAAACTGTAATTAGATGTACCTCTTCTTGATACTATAAGACAGATAGAAAAGGAACATAGACGAAGAAGAAGCTGTCCTGGAGGCATCCATTCTGCTAAGTTACAGGGTCCCCTATTTAATGCCTTCAGGTGGCATAGCAGATAGATTGTTACATGGATGTGCATTTAGGGGGAAAATTATGCATTATTAGCACCGATGGTTACTTATATTGAGATTTTGAAACGATTCGAATCCCTTGCACAACGTCATGTTGTCCTTGGAGCGGAAGCTGGAACTGGTAGTGGGATTCCAGACGTTCGAGATTGGTTTTTCCAGAATTCCAGATATTGACGTTGAGATTTCATTCCACCAACGACACAAGGGACTGGAATCCAAGATCCAAATCCAGTTGTCTGAAATATTCTTTGCCAAATAAAACAAACTTGTGTTCCATGTTACTGTGGATTGGTGATGTTTATTGAATAACTTCGAGAATTAATTGCTATAAAGTCGACAGCTTCATTGATATTCTCAAAACTCGAGTAAGACTAAGTAGTAAAATGATAAAAGATAAGAAATTTCCCCCTGAACACATTTTTTCTTCGATTTTCTTAGTTGACATTCACTGAAGCTGATAATTATCACGTGAATTTCGGGGTAAGGTGTTTCATTGAGTTCGAGACGAAATTTAGTAAAATTTTTGGATATGTAATTTCCTATCTCCCAGCTAATCGTTTTCTGTCAAAATTTAATTACAGGAAATGGGACATTGAATCCAGTCAACCAGATGTTTTCGATAGTTGATGATCAACTCTACCTCTTGGACATACATAACGATTTTAGAAAGGATGAACGCTTTCAAGCAACTTTCATTTTTAGATCTGTTTTCGCTATGTTTTCGTTTTTTTATAAGTTCATATTTTATGAAGGCGAATTATTTTTGTGAAATTTCCCCAAGAATTTTGTAAGGATTGGTTTCCCGCTACTTCTTATTAGGATTCAAATCAGATTTTACAGATATTAATATTTTTGGGGTGGTGGGGGCCCAAATCTTATTCCTGTATGACATAAGGTACTATTCACTAACGTTCAGTTACTACATTTTTTATATTATTTTTTTTTCTGATTGTATCCAACGTAAGCCTTATTATTTTCGACTTCACCTAATTGCTGCCTGTAATATAGTCGGTTGATATTTGCTTGTACAGCCCATAAGGCCTATACTAGATAGTGACACCCAATCCTAACCAATGAATGTTTCCAATGACAGCGCCCCATGAATTAAGCAATATTCCCCAAATACGAATGGAAAGCAGCACAAACGTGTGAAATGTAGCAAGAAGTTGGGTCAAACTCAACAGGTATGTAAGCCTATACAGCCTGCCCAAGTAAATGTTTAGGTACTGGAACTGCTCTGGTTCCAACTTCCTTTATGATTTTGTGGCTTGGTTGGTAGTAGTCAAGTTTTTTATCTGAAAGAGTTTGAGGTCTTAGTGAAAAGCCTTACACACACACAAACACACACACATATATATATATATATATATATATATATATATATATATATATATATATATATATATAGATAGATAGATAGATAGTGTCGACAGGTTCTTCAAACGAAAACAAAAACATCGATACTGAGAAAATCTGGCATTAATTGTGGCAAATAAACGAGGAGTGAGTTTAACAAAACCAAATGGTGACCTTCAGACTAATTTATTATTAACAAAATATACGGAAGAGTCTTTTACATTTATACAAATTCATCAGGTTCGTAAGCAGATGGGCTTGAAAACAGTTATAAAATAACATCACTGAGTCAGTACACAGATGGTCAAGAAACGAGGTAAGAGTCAGAAGAATAAATGACTACAAATCAACTAAACAACATGAAAATCTCTATAGTTACTTTAACAGTCAATAGATTTATAATGTAAAACTTGAGTCAGTATATAAATAACACAAGAAACATAAGCCAAAAAACAGTAAACATAGTCAGTACGAAAATGACAAAAATCATTAAACATTAATAATGACCATTAACAGCAGAGGCATTACAGTTAAGAGAGTTAGTAAAAATACGTAAAACAAATTACTTCAGCTACTACATTAAACAGCCGGTAAATTACTTCAGTTACTACATTAAACATCGGTAAATTACTTCAGTTACTACATTAAACCAGTCGGGTAAATTACTTTCAGTTAATAATCATTAAACATTTCAGTAAATATCTTCAGTTACTACATTAAACAGTCAGTAAATTAAGTTAGTTATTGATATTAATTAGTTAGTTATTATATGAAACATTCAGCAAGTTACGCTAAACAGTCCGTAAAAATCATATGACCTCTATCATTAAATCTGAAATTACAGATAAAGCAAAGTTAAAAACAATCACAAACCACACGTCCAAAATGGTTAATACTTTAGCAACGGTGGTTAATGAGGCAAGCTTAAACGCATCATTCCTGCAAAATACTACCAAACAAAAGTATGCGTTGCACAATTACTCGTACATAAGAGGCAATAAGACACTTCCTAATAGTGCGATATCTTTTACCATAGATATCATACACCCAAACAACAGAAAATAAACATAACAGGGTTAAACAAATGTAACCACAACATGTTTAACAAAGATGAGCTGATCTTCTGAAACATGAGAAGGATGTAATACTCTGACGAGATCACACAGATGAGAAATTTCAAAACGTTCCAAGTTGCAATACTCGGACGAGATCCCATACACAGACGAGGCGAAATTCCGAAACACGAGAGGCCACAATACTCGGACTAGATCACACACACACGAGGTTAACCAAATGGGCGAAGTTTCGAACAAGGACGAGATCGTACACACAAACGAGGAGGCTCTCGAAATGCTGCAGTAGGTACTGACGCTGACTCCATGATGATGCTGCTTCTATTCTGCCTTTCTACAACTGGCTGAAGAGAGACTACTGACTCTGGTAAGGTGGTCTCCTATTGACTGAAGAAATTAAACACAGCGTGACAGACATCAACTCCCTTCACCTTTAAAAAAAAATACACACAAGAACACGTCAACAAGTATAATGACCATCACAAAGAAACAGTCTGAAGACTATTGTTTCGGGGAAAGAGAGAGAAAAAGACTGATCACTTGACATTTTCAACGTTTAGAGTGATAAATAGAT
>NC_061100.1:4246505-4271505 GCF_015104395.2 Macrobrachium nipponense | reverse complement strand
CCAACCAACCTAACGAGTTATCGGTTCTGTTTTACATTTCATCTATTTTCTGAAGTTCAGTGGTGAAGTACCGGAGAAGTTCCTTTAGAAAAATGGTTTTCTTCTGTGGAGTTTTCTATTGGGATCGGGGAACAAATTAATAGTAAAAAAAGAAATAACTATGTCAGACGATCGAATTTGTAAACTAAATATCAAAGACAGAATATACGAAGAATTTGATAGTTCAAATAAACCGCGATGGCGTTTTAAATTAAATTGGACAGTTTTAAGTTAATCAAAATTCAGAAAATTACGGAAGGAACGCTGAAATAAAAAACGAGAAAATATATATAAAATACTGTCACTAATGTACACAACATTCTAGTTAAAAGACATATCTATTGAAAAAAAAACAAGTCGTGGTTTAAATAAAGCAAAATTCAAGGGATCGGAAATTAGTGTATATACATTTTAGAATGACTAAATCAAGACAAAACATTCGGAGAAAAAAAAATAGTTTTGATAAAAAAAAATGCGTTTTCGAGTACAGTATTAAAAAAATATTATCATAGAGAAACTATTTAAAATCAATAGTTGATTAAGGTAAAGTAAAACCCGAAATGTTTCCTTTATTTCTAGGTAATTCTGTCTTGTGTAACTTTCCCACAACTTTTGACGAAAAATCTAATAAAATAAGAAAGTTATTTCATAACAGACGCAATGTTTAGCCTTCTGTGCATTGGAGTTTTTTAAGATTGAATTGGAATTTAAATAAATCTCAATATATATAGGGTTCCGGCTGTCTCCTTAGAGTACCAGATATTTTTATTGGGTTTTCGCTTACTCGGCGAGTAAGCCTACAAATTACTTTGTTGATGTTGTTGTTGTTGGGGGGCGGGGACAGGTTGGAAAGGTCGGTGGAAGAACCTAAAAAGTTCTGAAAAGTGTTTTGGGTTGAGTTCAAGATAGAAGAACTTGAGGATAGGATATTTATGATTTATTTATAAGAATGAAAATTTAAAAAATGAATAATCTGTATGTTAAACACTACATAAAAATCTTTTCCAATAAGATATAGTGTATTTATTTTAATATTTGATGATGAAATTTTTTTCTGTCCGAATAAAAACTCATGGATAATTCATTTTGATAATATACCTCATTATGAATTCTTGTTACCTGGATGCTGTAATGGAATCACTTTCCATTAACAGAGCAAGTTGTTATACTGAATAAATAAACGAATAAATCAGCTCTGAATGAAATAACTATAAAAATAATTAGCGTTCAACCAATCACCATAACATTATTAAACGGGAGTATAATTTTTAACCAGTCTTAATGCACTGTTATCACTAACCAGATGTATTACGTTTGGAAGTCATTTATAAGATTATAATTACTGATTTTTTTCAACCATTTAATGCATTAATGCTTGCCATTTGTTCGGGAACACAAAGGGGTTGAGAATGTTCGGTCAGTTGTCTAGTTACACTGTTCCTTGATTGAATCTTTCCATCTTCGTGATTTCAATCTTATTCTATGGTCTCGCTTTCTTGCCTCTTTCATCCGCTTATTTTTTTTCTCTTACTGTAAATTTTATTGATTTTGTCTCATTCCTACTTTAACTTCCAGTTTACGTTAGCTTAATTATTTATTACATCTTTTTCCTTTTGTCGTGTAACCTTCATTATGTTCAAATTTTTGCAACTCTCTCTCTCTCTCTCTCTCTCTCTCTCTCTCTCTCTCTCTCGTACGAAACCAATCACGTATATCTCTTAAGTTCGTGACGCATATTTCATATGCAAATAAAAGTATATATCACATACAGAGGTAGTTCAAGAAGAATTAACCAAGTATGATCAAGGAGAGAGAGAGAGAGAGAGAGAGAGAGAGAGAGAGAGAGAGAGAGGGTCAAAGCAACTGGCCTTCTGGGGATTTTCATCTCGTTATAATCAGCTGGAACATGTCACATGTCCTCTCTCTCTCTCTCTCTCTCTCTCTCTCTGAGATATTAGGATACTAATCAAAGAGCGGAAAACTTACCATAATCGAATGATGAGAGAGAGACCTTACCTTACAGACCTTACAGTTCGTTCGGGTTGCCCCAGGTTCCTCAGTGTGAGGCACCTCTAATGTCTACCAGAGAGTTGCTAGTACATCTTCCGGTATATTTTGCATCTTCCAATCTTGGATGGTCTGGGATGCAGTTTAGATATTTGTCGAGCTTATTCTTAAACACATCTACGCTCACTCCTGATATATTCCTCAGATGAGCTGGCAAAGCATTGAATAGACGCTGCATTATCGATGCTGGTGCGTAGTGGATTAATGTCCTGTGTGCTTTCCTTATTTTTCCTGGTATAGTTTTGGGCAACTATTAATCTACCTCGCTTGCTCTTTCTGATATTTTTAGTTCCACGATGTTTTCTGCTATTCCTTCTATCTGTTTCCATCGCCTGAATTATCATGTAGCGTTCTCTTCTCCTTTCTAGACTATATAATTTTAAGGATTGTAGTCTTTCCCAGTAGTCAAGGTCTTTAACTTCTTCTATTCTAGCTGTAAAGGACCTTTGTACACTCTCTATTTATGCAATATCCTTTGATAGTGTGGGTACCATATCATATTGCAATATTCAAGTGGACTACGAAACATATGTTTTATAAAGCATAATCATGTGTTCAGCTTTTCTTGTTTGAGTGCCGTAACAACATTCCCATTTTTGCTTTACATTTTGCCAACAGAATTGCTATTTGATCATTGCATAACATGTTCCTATTCATCATCACACCAAGGTCTTTAACTGCTTCCTTATTTGTGATTGTCTCATTATTAGGTCCCCTATATGCATATAGCTTTCCTTCTCTGTCTCCATAATTTATTGATTCAAATTATCAGAGTTAAATACCATCCTATTTACCTCTGCCCAATCATATACTTTATACTTTGTTAAGGTCTCTTTGTAGAGCGTTTCCTATCTTCATCACAAGTAATTTCTCTACTTATTCTTGTGTCATCAGCGAAACTACTCACTACCGAATCCTTAACATTACTGTCTATGTCTTCAATCATAATAACAAACAGTATTGCAGCTAACACTGTACCTTGTGGCACAACCGGATATTACCTTGTCTTCATCCGATTTCTCATCGTTTGCAAATAACTATCTGTGTGTGTGTAAAAATTCTTTTAACCCTCTTCCTACTTTATCCACGATAGTTGTGTTTACTAATTTTCTTCGCTAATATATTGGTCTACTTTGTCAAAAGCTTTTGCAAAGTCTAGATAAACCACATCTGTTTCATTCCGCTTTTCATATATTTGAATATGTTCTCACGGTGGACTAACAATTGGGTTTGTGTACTTTTTCCGGGTACGAAACCATGTTGTCCTATAATTAACAAATTATTTTTTATTAAATGTCATAATATTTTTCTTCATTACCCTTTCATACACTTTCATAATATGTGATGTTAGACTCACAGGCCTATAATTACTTGCCTCTAATCTTGATCCACTTTTGAAAGTAGGGGTAATATATGCTAATTTGTGCTCATCATAAATCTTGCCTGTATCTACATTTTGTCTTAATAATATTGCAAGTGGCTTTGCGATAGAATGAACTACTTTCTTTAACAAAATAGCAGGAACTCCATCAGGCCCTGCTGCAGCTCCATTTTTAATTTCATTAATTGCCTGCACAATATCAGCTTCATTAATATCTATGTCAGCTAAATATTCACTATTTTCGTCCCTTACTTCTATATCATTATCTACATTATCTATTCTAGGGGTGAATTCTCTCTTATATCGTTCTGCCAATATGTTGCAAATTCCCTTTTTTTTATTCGTTAATCTCCCTTCAATTCTTAGAGGGCCAATATCTATTCTTCTTTTATTCATCTTTTTCGCGTATGAGTAGAATAGTTTGGGGTTTTGCTCGATATTTATTAGGGTTTTTTCTTCCAAGTCCCGTTTTTCATTTTCTTTTGATTGTATAATCTTTTGTTCTGCATTTTCTATCTTACTTTTTAGTTCTATAACTTTCCATGCATTTTTTTTCTTTTGCAAGACCTTTTTTCCACTTTCTGATTTTCTGGAACAAGATCCTTCTGTCTCTTGGTATGCATGACTGATGTTTACTTTTCTTCTTCGGTATATATTTATCCACTATTTTCTCTAAAATTTTATATAATATCTCCGTATTTACCCTTATGTCATCACTTACGAAAATGTTATCCCAGTCTTTGTTTAATTCTTCATTTATTTCTGACCCTTTTATATTTTTACTGAGAGAGAGAGAGAGCATTTTTACCTCACAATCTTGCTAAGTGGTTCACCCCAGTGGGAAAAGGATCATCCTCAACAAGGCGATCCCGCTTTTAACTCTGCTTAAGTATCGCTTATTGACCTGTAATTCATTTTTCTCTATTCCCTCCTCCTTAGCGCCGACCAAAACTTCTCATCAAACAACCAGGTGCGTCATTCAGTGCTTAGGTTAACAAGGGCAGAGAGAATTGGTAGACAATTGTTCATACTGTTCCTTTCGTTCCTCTGTTGGGAGATCAAATGATGGTCCTTTGGTTATGTGTGTGTGTGTACAATTGTGTAAGTGGATGAAAGAGAGAGAGAGAGAGAGAGAGATTAGGAGGGGGGAGAGGGGTAGAAAAACGAAGTGTTCTGAATCGTCTAATGAAAGCCCTTGTGCAATTTTTCCCGTAGGGGGGTTATTACCGTCAGTGCACCTCATGCGGTGCACTGCAGGTATCACTTATGGATCTTTGAAGCATCCCATCGGCCTCTAGCTGCACCCCCTTTCATTCCTTTTACTGTACCTCCGTTCATGTTCTGTCTTCCTTCTTACTTTCCATCCTCTTCTAACGATTGTTTCACATTGCAATTGCGAGGTTTTTCTCCTGTTACACCTTTCAAACCTTTCTACCTTCATTTTTCCTTTCAGCGCCGAATGACCTCATAGGTCCCAGTGCTTGGCCTTTGGCCTAAATTATATATTCCCTTCCTTGTGCAATTTCTCCATGCCCAAACCTCGAACGTATCATGTAAAAATACACATTTCTACATTTCATATTCAATAGTGCAACAGTTTCCGTTTGTGGTCTGTATTTGCTTTCCCCAGTTATTTTCTTACATTAATCTCATTGCTCTGTAACCTAACTCTCAAGTTTCACCTTCAATTCTCCTATTAACTTTAAATTTGCTTCGTTTATGAATAATTCTAATTATCCATAAACCAGAATGCCGTAGTGACGCAGGAACTTCCTTGATATTGGTCTGTGGACACTGTCAAATGTCTTTTCTAAATTAGCTAAAGTCATATGAAGAGATTTTTTTTATAAATTACATAAACTTCGCCACTGTATGACCTAACACAAATATTGATCTGCACAACTCCTGCTTTCCTGAAATCAGTTTATATATTTCCAAATATTTTGTTGATGTCAAAGTATCTTATTTCTCCGGCGTATTGAGAATGAACACTTAATGTTTTCACAAAAATCAATACAAGTGCAATGACCCTGGCAGGTCAGCTTTCTCTGGCATCCTTGTTATGACTTCCAACTCCTAATCATCTGGCTTTGTTACCTTATTCCATATTCTATAAAATAGTGTAGTCACTATACGAGGTGCCATTTCAGCTTCAGGTAAAATCATCTTTGTAATGAATAATTCCATCGCAACCAGGTGTTTGCTATCTCCAAAGTTCCTTTATTATCGATTCCACTTCAAAAACTGTGAATTTTACATAAACACATTCAGGTCTTCGTCAGTTTGCGGTTTATCTATCAAAGCATCCCCTTTATTTAGTCTATTCATGGCCTCGAAAAATGTTCCACCCAACGTTGTCTTTCTTTTTTCAATGTGATTATTGTATTATTGACTCATTCCTCCTTTAGACAGGCATTTTCCTAATTTTCTTTTCACACGTGGATATTTCATCAATAACAATGTGCAAATACATTTGCCAAACCTTTATCCATGGATTTCAACATCATAAACTTTTGTTTGTTAATATTCTATGTTATCTTTTTTTATCTTCATTTAACTTCACTACGTACACTTGAGTACTTAACACGTTATATTTTGTGGTCTTCATCTGCTCCCTGGAATATGTCCATAATTATTTCTGGTTCTGTATATCCTTAATCGTATCCCAGGTCTCATCAAATACCCAAGGTATGTGTCTTGTCATCCCATATCCCTGCACTTCTTTTCCAGCAGACTGATCCGCATTCTTGATGTTAAAACAGTCTTCATTGATTCTCTGCCATCCAGAGATACGGTTTTCAGGAATGCAAAGTTATCTGTATTTTCAGTTGCAAAGCCTGTCGATGAGATTCTTCAGTATGTCTTACTGCATTAAACATTTTTACTATAAATCTAGTTTTTTTTTTAGGACCGATTTTTTAACATCACTTTAGTGTGGCAAAAGCAACTTGGTGATCATTGTCGATATTTGCTCCTCTGTAGGTCCCCACTTTCCTGATTCCTTTTTCGTTTTTTGTAAAAGAAAACTATTGTGCCAGCTTTCTCTGTCCGTCCACCTCAGATCTTAAAAACTTCAGAGGCTAGAGGGCTGCAAATTGGTTTGATAATCATCCACCCTCCAATCATCAAATATACCAAATTGCAGCCCTCTAGCCTCAGTAGTTTTTATTTTAGGTTAAATTTAGCCATAATCGTACTTCTGGCAGCGCTATAGGTACCGACAATATAGGCCACCTCCGGACCGCAGCCAAGAGTTTTATGGGCTGTGGCCGAGGCCACCTATGGACAGAAAACTCGATTGCGCCGAAGAAACTTCAGCGTTCCGCTTTCTGTACTTTGTCTCGCAGTTAACCTTAAACGCCGACTGGACGTATTTTATCGTCGAGATAAATTGTCTGTCGGGTGCCGACTGGACGTATTTTACGTCGACATACGAAAGTTTTTTTTTAAAATTCGCGGAAAAATACTTATAGGCCTACCAGCCTAAAACTTTTGAATCACGCGCCTTGGGGTTGGAATGCTGGGAGTTCACGGATCAAGGCCTTGTTTGTTTTGAAGCGTGACCCAGGGGCGCAGTGCGATATCCTTTCTTCTCGCTCCAGCCAGCATCAGTAGCGCACCATCCGAGAGCGATCTTTCGTGAAAGCGTGTTTTTCTGGACTTGTGCGAGACTTTGAGCATTTGTATTGCTTCAGGACATTCCTAGATATGTCTCAACGACGTGTGAACCGGGAAAGGCGCGTTTTACCCGTCGGAAGGGATCGTGTAAGGCGAGTTTTGGACCTGGATGCTGGCGACGGGGCCAAGCACCCAGCATGACCCCGCGCCTCAAGGCCGTTCTGTGCGGCCACGTGTGGCTGAAAGTGTTTCGGGAACACATCGTATGCCTTTGGTTACCCCTAGGAAGCATGTGGGCGTCCTTAGGGGCATTCGTAGGCATTTGGGAGGCCTCCAACCAAGGGACATAGACGAATATCTTTCGGAGCTTGATCGGGAACATGTCGCAAGTCCTCATTTTGATGGCGGATGGTCATCGAGTGATGAGGACATCAGTCCCGATGAAAGTGAGGATGAATATTTGCCCCCAACGTCCGTTCGAGGCTCACATCCCGAAAGTGAGCTCGAATTCAGTGCATACGAGGGGGAATCTGAGGAGGAGGAGGGGGAGGGTGGGGATACGGGCTCAAGTTTTATCGCAGAGGACGATACAGAAGTGAGGGCCTAAGTGAGGGTGATGGGCCAACGGGGGGGGGGGGGGGGGGGGGGGGGTGTAGTGTGCATCGTAGAAGGTCGGCTCGTCGCGCCAGCCAAGGTGACGGATCGTCGTCGGAAGAGTGACGAGGGGTGGACGGAGACCCCACCCCTCTCCTAACATGCACCCCTTCACGGCAACCCCACCCCTGGATGGGACGATACCAGTACCCCTGATGTTTTGGGGTCATCCAGCTTTTTCTGACGCGGGGGATTCGCTGAAATACCTGGTACACGAGACGGGTGGACTACGCTCGGTACTGACGGTATGATGTGGAAGACGACGGTTGTCGTATTACTAGGCGAGTTTGCAATTCCTCATTGACATGGCACATTTTTTCTTGGGGCTCCACATTTCCATTTTGGTTTGACACTGCTGTCGACGTCAGCAATATTGGAGGAGAAAAAGGTTGTTATTATTTTATGTATGCCGAATGTGCCTTGGCGTTATGTCCCGTGATTAATTTCCTGGCAATGGACAGGTACTTCACGCCGCCTTCACCGAAGGGCCATACCCCGGAATAACATAAGGGATCGCCTCATTTTTAGTGCGTACAGTGTTGGATTATATCCGTTAGCGGTGAGTAAATCTCGTGATTCCTGAAAGAACCTGTCTTTGGATGAGGGGATGAGCCTTACAAAGGACCGTCTTTAGTATAAAAGTGTATAACCCCAAGAAGCCAAAGAAATGGTGGGTGGAAAAAAATCTTTTTCATTACGAGGCCAACACTGGATACGTGTGGGACTTTTCAGTGTTAGGGCCGTCTCTCCACGCTGCGTGACACTGTATTCAACCTTGTGGGACGTTTCCGTAACCAGGGATATACCTGTTTATTGGATAATATTATAACTCGTATCCCTGGCCAGGAAACTGTATGAAGCAGGTGTTCACGTCAGTGGTACCCTTCGGTTTGGTGCTTGGGGCCACCGAATGTCCTCAAGAGTTTCGCTAGTCATCCGCAACAGCTGGCAAGAGGAGAGACACAGGTGGCAGCGGAAGGGCGCTGTCTTCGTCATCTGTTGGAAGGGTGTCCGACTCGTCCCCATGATTACGACGAGTCATGAAACCCATCCAAGAAGAGATCGTACAGCGGGAAGAAGACACGTCGACAGGGCCGAGTTGTGTTTGAGAGTTTCGTACCGAGCGGCTACTGTCATTGGGCACTACAAACAGGCACATGGGAGGAGTTGATCTCTTTGATCAGCTCATCCAGTACTATCCCTTCGCCAGGAGAACCAGAGGTTTGGAACAGAAGCTCCTCAAGTACATCCTTCAGTTGGCCCCTCCAAAATGCCTACATACTGTACTGTGGGTACCGCGGTGACAATCTTTCGAGGTTGACCCACATACAGTTCCTAGAGGTAGCCGGGAATGCCCTCATCAACTTCGATCCCCGATGAGCCTTCCATAACTGACCCCCGCCCCCGAGCTGCAGATCTGCCCCTAGAGGAAGGGGCAGATAGGAGGGCCACTTCGCTCGACCGGCCGCCGCCGCCCCTGCTGCCCGCCGCCCCTGTGCTGTACGACCCGCCCCCTGCTGACGACGCCCCTGCTGCCGGGGGCCGCCCCTGCTGGACGATGCCCCTGCTGCCGCCACCCCACTAGCTGACGACCCCCGCCCCTGATGCCGCCAAGCCCCTGCTGACTTGACGCCCCCTCTTGCTGCGGCCCCAGCCATCACCGAATTCTCGTCGGGTAGTTTGGACCCTGCGTGTCGGCTTGCAGCCATGGGAACACATACTGGAGGCCTTAGAAAAGGGCGAAGGCAGAAAACGGGGGTGGGGGGCCGGGTGTGCCAGATGAATGGCAGAAGGAAAGAAAAAAAGACACCGGTTCTCTGTCGTCTATGCAAAGTGCTCTTTGCAGGGATAGGGGAGTGTGACCGAAAGTACCACACTAAGGTCATGTATTGGAGCGCGCCCCCTAAAAAACCGACAGCGGAGGCACCCGGGCGCCGGGGTCCATCAGCAGTAAGGGCGCGCGTCTCCCTCCTCCACTGTACCTCGTCATGTCGAGTGGAAAAAAATGCATGGACTCTTCAATGGAGGAGGGAGGGAAAACAAGAATAGAACGAAGAGTCAGGATTACGAGTGAGTATTCGCATTATTTTTATATTAGTTTTTATATTTATTACAATTTTTTATATATTCTGAATGTGTGCATGATAAAATAATCATAAGACATTTCATTGTATGCGAAAAGAGAAGTGTCACCTGCATTCCTTTTATTTATGTATTGGTACCGAATCGAAGAATGTAATATATATATTTACGTATAAAAAAAATTATATCATATATATATATATATATTATATATATATATATATATATATATATGTATATATATATATTTTACGTATAAAAAAAATTATATATATATATATATATATATATATATATATTATATATATATATATATATATATATATATATAAATATATTATATATATATATATATATATATATATATAATATATATATATATATATATATATTTTTTTTTATAAATTTTTTTTTTTATACGTAAAATATATATTACATTCTTCGATTCTTGGTACCAATACATAAATAAAAAGGAATGCAGTGACACTTCTCTTTCGCATACAATGAAATGTCTTATGATTATTTTATCATGCCCACATTCAGATATATAAAAAATTGTAATAAATATAAAAACTAAATATAAAATAAATGCAGAATACTCACTCGTAATCCTGACTCTTCGTTCTATTCTTGTTTTCTCCCTCTCCTCCATGAAGAGTCTTGCATTTTTTTCCACTCGACATGACGAGTACAGGTGGAGGAGGGAGACGCGCGCCCTTACTGCTGATGGACCCGGCGGCCCCCGTGCGCCCTCCGCTGTCGGTTTAGGGGGCGCGCTCCAAATACATTGGACCTTAGTGTAGGTTCTTTCGGTACACTCCCCTATCCTGCCAAAGAGCAACTTTGCCAGAGACGACAGAAGAACCGGGTGTCTCTCCTTCTGCATTCATATGGAAATACCCGGCACCGTTTTCTGCCTTTGCCCTTCTAAGGCCTCCAGTATGTGTTCCCCAGGCTGCAGCGACACGCAGGATCCACTACCCGACGAGAAGCGTGATGGCGGGGCCTGGCAGCAATATATATATATATATATATATATATATATATATATATATCATATATATATATATATATATATATATATTATATATATATATATATATATATATATATATATATAGATATTATATATTTTTTTTATTTTTTTTTTTTTGGGTAAGCAAATTACTTACAGTCCTAGTAATATTCAATCATTTGACCTTCACTTTAAAACAAATTTGCAAGTCTCTAGAAACAGTATCTCGATTTATGGTGAATATTTGAAAAAAAAATATTTTTATTCCCTCCGCGCGCCCCGATTCTCGGCCGAAAAAATATCCGAAACGCGTAGGTCACATTCTCCTAATATTTGTGCCTTTCATATACGCTTATTTTAATAGTTTTATATATGGAAATGTGCACAAAAACATGCACAATATAAAAAAAACAAAAAATATGAAAGGTTTGTAGCATTTATCATTTTTGAAAATATTTGCATATAAAGTACGATAATACGAAAAAAACTACGATCGGTCAACTTTTTTTGACTCAAACGAAAAGGTCAAAAAACGCATTTATAACATAAAAATCTTACAGTCTAGTAATATTTTCAATCATTTATCTTCATTTTAAACAAAAAATTGCAAGTCTCCTAGAACAGTATCTCGATTTATAGTGAATTTTTGAAAAAAAAATATGTTTTTTCCCCTCCGCGCGCCGATTCCCTCGGCCGAAAATCTCGGGAAACGCGTAGGTCACATTTCCTAATATTTGAGTCTTTTCATATTACGCTTTTTTTAAAGGTTTATATATGGAAATGTTGCGCAAAACCATGCACAAATTAAACAAAAAATTTTGGAAGGTTTTAGCATTTATCATTTTTGAAATATTTGCTATTAAAAGTACGATAAGTACGAAAAAACTACGATCGGTAACTTTGACTCACCGAAAAGGTCAAAAACGCTTTATAAACATAAAAATCTACAGTCTAGTATATTCAATCATTTATCCTCATTTTAAAAAACCGTATGCAAGTCTCTAGAACAGTATCTCGATTTATGGGTGAATTTTTGAAAAAAAATATTTTTTTCCCCCCTTCCGCGCGACGATTCTCGGCCGAAAATCTCGGAAACGCGCTAGGTCACATTCTCCTAATACTTGAGCCTTTTCATATTACGCTTGTTTTTAAAGGTTTATCTAGGAAACTGTGCGCAAAACCATGCGCAATATAACAAAAATATTGAAGGTTGTAGCATTTATCATTTTTTGAAATATTTGAATATAAAAGTACGATAAAGTACGAAAAAAAAAACTACGATCGGTCAACTTTGACTCAACCGAAAAGGTAAAAAAACGCATTATAACATAAAATCTACAGTCTAGTAAATATTCAATCATTATCCTTCATTTAAAACATTGCAAGTCTTTAGAACAGCATCTCGATTTATGGTGAATTTTTGAAAAAAATATTTTTTTTCCCCTCCACGCGCCGATTCTCGGCGAAAATCTCGGAAACGCGTAGGTCACATTCTCCTAATATTTGAGCCTTTTCATATACTCTTTTTTTAAGGTTTATATATGGAAATGTGCGCAAAAACCCTCGACAATATAACAAAAATATTGAAAGGTTGTAGCATTTCTCATTTTGAAAAATATTTGCATATAAAGTACGATAAGTACGAAAAAAAACTACGATCGATCACTTGACTCAACCGAAAAGGTAAAAAAAGCATTTAAATAACATAGAAATCTTACAGTCTAGTAATATTCAATAATTTCTAACCTTCAATTTAAAAAACATATTGCAAGTCTCTAGAACAGTATCTCGATTTATGGTGAATATTGAAAAAAATATTTTTATTCCGTCCCCGCTGCGCCGATCTCTGCGAAAATCTCGGAAAACCGCGTAGGTCACATTCTCCTAATATGTGCCTTTTCATATTACGCTTTTTTTTTTAAAGGTTTATATATGGAAATGTGCGCAAAATTGTGCACAATAATAACAAAAAATATTGGAAGGTTGTAGCATTATCATGTTTGAAATATTTGTATATAAAGTTACGATAAGTACGAAAAAAACTACGATCGGTCACTTTGACTCAACCGAAAAGGTAAAAAAAACGCATTTATAACATAAAAAATCTTACAGTCTAGTAAATATTCAATCATTTATCTTCATTTTAAAAAACAAATTGCAAGTCTTTAGAACAGCATCTCGATTTATGGTGAATTTGAAAAAAATATTTTTTTCCCCTCCACGCGCCGATTCTCGGCCGAAAATCTCGGAAACGCGTAGGTCATTCTCCTAATATTTGAGCCTTTTTCATATTACTCTTTTTTTAAAGGTTAGATATGGAAATGTGCGCAAAACCATGCACAATATAACAAAAAAAATATTGGAAGGGTTGTAGCATTTCTCATTTTTGAAATATTTGCATATAAAGTACGATAAGTACGAAAAAAACTACGATCGATCAACTTGACCTCAACCGAAAAGGTAAAAAAACGCATTTATAAACATAGAAATCTTACAGTCTAGTAATATTCAATAATTTATCTTCAATTTAAAAACAATATTGCAAGTCTAGAAACAGTATCTCGATTTATGGTGAAAAAAATATTTTTTATTTTTTATCCGTCCGCGCGCCGATTCTCTGCGAAAATCTCGGAAACGCGTAGGTCACATTCTCCTAATATTTGTGCCTTTTCATATTACGCTTTTTTTAAAGGTTTATATGGAAATGTGCGCAAAATTGTGCACAATATAACAAAAAAATCTTGGAAGGTTGTAGCATTTATCATGTTTGAAACTATTTGTCAATATAAAGTACGATAAGTACGAAAAAAACTACGACGTCGGTCAACTTTGACTTCAAAACGAAATGGTAAAAAACGCATTTGTAAATAAAACATAAAAATCTTACAGTCTAGTAAATATTCATCATTTAACATAAATTTAAAACATATTGCAAGTCTCTAGAACAATATCTCGATTTATAGTGAATATTTGAAAAAAATTATATATTTTTGTCCGTTCCGCGCGCCGATTCTCGGCCGAAAAATCTCGGAAACGCGTAGGTCCCACATTCTTTCCTAACATTGAGCCATTTTTTCATATTACGCTTTTTTTAAAGTTTTATATATGAAAATGTGCGCAAATACATGCACAATATAAAAAAACAAAAAATTATTGGAAGGTTGTAGCATTTTCTCATTTTTTTTATATTTGCATATAAAAAATAATTTTTAAAAACAAAAATCGACATTTGGTCAACTTTAACTCCGTTCGAAATGGGTCGAAAACTGCATTTGTAAGCTAAAAACTCTACAGTATCGTAATATTCAATCATTTTCCTTCATTTTGAAACAAATTGCAAGTCTATAACCAATATTTTCGATTTATGGTGAATTGTTTAAAAACTTATTTTTTTTACATCTGCGCGCACGAATTCATGCATCAATTTTGTATAATATTTTTCTTCCTGTGTTGCTTTTATTGTTTTACAATGTGTTAGTATCAAATGATTGCAATTTAGTGCCAAAAACATTACAAGGAAAAAAAAGTCACTTGTTACCTCTAACCGTTTTGGCGCACAGCGCGATTTGAATACAATTATATATGAAATTTCGTTTTTGCGCTATATATATCACATTATTTTATATATGATAATGATAATTTTTTTTCATTCCCGATGGTTGCATACTAAACTTCAAGCAATGACAAAAAAGGAACCAAAAATGAATCTTAATCTTGAAAACTGAGCGCGCTTATTTTTTTTGTGAATTTTTTTTGAAAAAAATATTTTTTCCGCTTACGCGCTCATCTAAAACCCCTCCGGCACACGGGAGTAATTTTTATTTTTTTTTTACCGCTCCGGCGTTTAAGGGTTAATGGCTGTGGGATCTATTTGGTCTCTGTCACTACAATCTGGGGATTTCATGTGCATTTATGATTTTTTTTTTTTTTTTTGAAAAGTTTATCCCCCAATCATCAGATATTTGCAGCACAAAACTAATAAATTCCTCTCCATTTCGTTTGCAGTTTCTTCTTAGGCCTCATGTAGCTGCTCCTTTGCAACCTTCATACCTTCCTGTTTCCTACCAACTTTGGCATTCACATCATCATCAACAATTCTCTTATTTCATTCTGGGATTTTATTTATAAATAGTCACGTTACATAGTTTTGATTGAAATCTTTGCAAGTAGTAACCTACAGCTCACTTTCTCTCCCGTCAGTCGGTTCCTTATCTGCATTCGTGTTAAGATCATACTTTCTCTGTTTATTTTCATCTGCTTCTCCTGATTCACACAATACATCCAATCTCTCTCTTCTTTTCTTTTCCCAAACCCTTTGCACCGTGATTCGCGAGTAGCAAAGATATCCATTCTCTTCTTCCTCTTGATTTCCATTTTCTCCCTCTCCGTCTTTCCGATTTGATTTAGGACCCCTTCCGGTCCTCTTTCTGTTTCAGTTTAGCTTTAATAAATATTATTATCTAATTTTCCTTTACTCGCTTTCAAGTCTACCGATGTTCCAGCCTCTATTTACTGGCAAGTTTCCTTACCTAGAAGACTTCGAATACTTTCCGTTTATGCCACGGATTTTATATAAACACTGGAATGCATTGTTGAAAATTTTTTTTATAGATGCTTTTTAGAAAATAAAACTTTACTTTTGAATTTCTGCGTGTATTTTTTTCTTTTTTTTTTGCCTCCTTTTCTAGGCGTCATCTTCATTGTGTGATAGGCTTTCTCTCTTTCTCTTAATCTACCTCATTATTGTCGGCTGTTTTCTTAAATGCGTTTCTCACTTTCAATTATTGGTTCACTTGTTTCATTTATTCCCTTTTATTTCATCCCGTATCGTATTTTATTAAATTTATCCTCTCTCTTCTTAGCTAACATACCATATATCTTCAATACTTTATTCCTTTTATTTTCATAATTTAGTAATTTTACTTCGTTGCCAGCCTATCATTTCCATAAAACTACACTAAAGTCGCTCTCTCTCTCTCTCTCTCTCTCTCTCTCTCTCTCTCTTCTCTCTCCCTCTCTCTCTCTATTCCCCTTTTACCTGTGTTTGTTTTTATCATTTGTCTTCGTGCAAATTGATTTTATTCCCCTGTCCTATATTTCAAACTGCGGTCTTCATTTCTCGATAGAATGTGGTTCGGATCTCACAATAAGCTGTAGGTCCCGTTGCTAAGAAACCCAGTTGGTTTCCTAGTCACGTAAAAAAAATCTACTCCTTCGGGCCAGCCCTAGGAGAGGTGTTAATCAGCTCAGTGGTCTGGTAAAACTAAGATATACTTTTGTTTAGAAAGCATTATGTGCTTGGGTAAAAAAAAAGAAATAATTCACTGGTACAGATATTTAAAATTATATCTTTTTTAAATACTAAACCACATCGCCTTCCCACTTGTTGTAAGATAGTGAATGTACATTTGCAAAGAAGAATGGGCGTGAAAAAGATGTGCTCTAACTATAACCAAAAAAGGAAAAACAAAATTCTTTTACACATTTTTGGAAGTGTCCGTCAAAACCGGCTCTCAGCACAAGCAACTTAAAAATGTCCAGTAGTTGAATTCATAGACCATTGGTTCTTCCCAAAAAAAAAAACCTTTATCATCCTATGACCGCCCCCCACCCCCCACCAGCCCCCCTAGACTCTTCAGGATATGACCGTAACCTATATAATAAATTACTGAAATGGCGAACCTTGTGAAAAAATTAAGCCTAAAACAAAAGGATAGGAAGACCAGGGTTCATTTGAAATTGCCACGAACAAAATCCTTGTAAAATTCCCACAGAGCCTCTACAAATCCAGGGACATTGCAAATCACAGAACCATTGAACATCATACAAACAGCAAAACCCACTTCTCATTTACTAGTGACAGGGTTTTAGGGGTGAGGTAACAAGTGCACTCGTCGTCAAGAGAAATGCAATTGAAGATTACTCTGAAAGCTTTTTATATGTTATCCTTGCAGATCTCATCAGGCGACCATTTTCGTTTTTGTTTTATTACGATGCTTCCGTAAATGTTTTTCCCCTGTGCGGGATGAGGGTTAAAACAGGGAAATGATGCTGGTTCTGCCAAAACAAAACTAATAAATAAAATAATATGCAAAGAGGACCTTTGCCGTTTCTGCATTTGCCACACGTAGTTACTCTTTATTATTATTATTATTATTATATATTATTATTATTATTATTATTATATTATTATTATTATTATTATTTATTATTATTATTTTTGGCTATCACAGTCCTCCAATCGACTGGCGGTGTTCCGTACTGTGGGGTTTGCATCCCTGCATCCCTCAGAAGGTTTCATCACTTTCTTTCTTATTAGGGGCCCGCTCCCCCCCGCTTGTTTTCTAGGATCGCACACTTCTGCATGAGTCTTGAGCTACTTGAGCCTCTATTTTATTTGATTTTTATTATATTATTATTATTATTATTATTAGTATTATTATTATTGTTTATATTATATCTATTATTCCTTATTATTATTATTATTATTATAGTGATGAAAATACATAGCACATTGGTTTCTAGACATTTTATATCTGTGTAGAATAGATTTTAATATATTTAGATATAATGCGAATTTATTTTTTGACATCCAGTTTTATGGAATTATGGGAAGTTCAAATCGTGAACTTAATTTTTGAAATTGTGAGAGTTTCCTGTCACAATTATTGTTTTGTTTTGTTGTTGTTTTTTGATTTTTTTTCTGTCCGAATAAAAAACTCATGGATAATTCATTTTGAAAAATAAAATACCTCATTATGAATTCTGTTATCTGCATGCTGTATGGAATCCACTTTCATTAACAGAGCAAGTTTTGTTGTACTGAGTAAATAAACGAATAATGAGCCTCTCTGAATGAAAATAACTATAAAAATAATGAACGTTCAACCAATCACCATAACATTATTAAACAGGAATATAATTTTTAACCAATCTTAATGCACTGTTATTACTAACAAGATAAGTTACGTTTGGAAGTCATTTATAAGATTATAATTACGAGATTTTGTTTAACCATTTAGTGGCAGTTAATTCATGAGTATGTCGGGAACACAAAGGGGTTGAGAATGTTCGGTCAGCGATCTAATTACACTGTCTATTGATAGAATCTTTCATCTTGATGCTTTCAACCCTTTTATTCCCAAGTGGTCTCGCTTTCTGCCTCTTTCATCCGCGTATTTTTTTTTTTTCTCTCTTACTGTTAAATTTTATGATTTTGTCTCATTCCTACTTTTATTTCCAGTCTTACGTTAGCATATTTCTTTTTTACTCTTTTTCCTTTGTCGTGTAACCTTCTTTATTTTTCGAATTTTTGCAACTTTCCATGTTCTCTCTCTCTCTCTCTCTCTCTCTCTCTCTCTCTCTCTCTCTCTCTCTCTCTCTCGTACGAAACCAATTCAACATAATCTCTTAAGTTCGTGACGCATATTTCATATGCAAATAAAAAAAATATAATAACATACAAAGGTAGTTCCAAGAAGAATTTAACCAAGTATGATCAGGAGAGAGAGAGAGATAGATAGAGAGAGAGAGCCGAGTGGAGAGAGAGAGAGAGAGAGAGAGGGGGGGGGGGTCAAGGCAACTGGCCTTCTGGGGATTTTTCATATCATAATCAGCTGGAACATGGTTATGTCCCTCTCTCTCTCTCTCTCTCTCTCGTCTCTCTCTCTCTGAGATATTAGGATGCTAAATCAAAGAGCGGATAACTTACCATAATCGAATGATGAGAGAGAGAAAGAGAAAAGCATTTTTTGCCTCACAATCTTGCGAAGTGTTTCACCCGGTGGGAAAAGGATCATCCTCAACAAGGCGCTCCCGCTTTTAACTCTGCCTAAGTATCGGTTTATTGACCTGTAATTCATTTTTCTCTCCTCCCTCCTCCTTAGCGCCGACCAACACTTTCTCATCTAACAACCAGGTGCGTCATTCCAGTGCTGAGGTTAAAAACAAGAGGAGAGAGAATTGGTAGACAAGTGTTCATACTGTTCCTTTTCGTTCTCTGTTGGGAGATCGAATGAAAAAAGGTCCTTTAGTTGGGTGTGTGTGTGTTTGTGTGATGAGAGAGAGAGAAAAAAAAAAAAAAGAAAGGAAGCGGGAGGAGGGGATCCCGCAGTATATTTCTCTTACATAAGAGAGGGGGTAAAAAAAAAATAAATAAAAAAAACGAAGCGTGGTCTGAACCATCAAATGAAAGCCCTTGTGCCATTTCTCCAAACCAAACCTCGAATTGGTTGAGACTTTTTCTTGTTGTAAAAATACACATTTTCTACATTCCTATTCAATAGTGCAGTAGTGTCCGTTTGTGGTCTGTATTTGCTTCCCCAGTTATTACTTATATTAATCTCATTGCTCTGTAACCTAACTCTCAAGTTTCACCCTCAAATTTCCTATTAAGCATTATAGTGACGCAGGAACGTCCTTGAGATTGGTGGTCTGTGGACACTGCCAAATGCCTTTTCTGAATTAACTAAAGCCATATCAAAGAAATTTTTTTATAAATTGCATACCACTTCGCCACTGGTATGACCTAACACAAATATTGATCTGTACAAACTTCTGCCTTTCTGAAATCAGTTTTATATATTTCCAAACTATTTTGTTGATGTCAAAGTATCTAACTATTTCTCGGCGTATTGAGAATGAACACTTAATGTTTTCACTAAAGTCAATACAAGTGCAGTGACCCCTGTAATAACCACACTCAGTCAGGTTCAACTTTCTCTGGCATCCTGTTATGACTTTCCAAATCCTAATCATCTGACTTCATTTCCTTATTCCTTATTCTATAAAAACAGTCTAGTCAGTATACGAGGTGCCATTTCAGTTTCAGGTAAAAATCATCCTTTTGTCATGGAAATATTCCATCGCATCCGGTGTTTGCTATCTCCCAATGTTCCTTAAGTTATTAATTCCCTCTTGAAAAACTGTGAATTTCACATAAACACATTCAGGTCTTCTTCAGCTTACTGTTTATCCTGTCAAAGCATCCCCTTATTTAGTCTATTCATGGGCCTCGAAAATGTTCCACCCAACGTTGTCTTTCTTTTTCATGTTTTTTATTATTGTATTATTGATCATTCCTTCTTTGACAGGCGTTTTCCTAAATTTTCTTTTCTACACCGTGGATATTTCATCAATAACAATGTGCAAATACATATGCCAAACTTTATCCCAAAGATTTCAACATCATAAACTTTTGTGTGTTATAGTCTATGTTATCATTTTTTATCTTCATTTACCTTCACTACGTACACTTGAGTACTTAACACGTTATATTTTGTGGTATTCATCTGCTCCCTGGAATATGTCCATACTTATATCTGGTTCTGTATATCCTTAATCGTATCCCAGGTCTCATCCAATATCCAAGGCTTCTGTCATGTCATCCCATATCCCAGCACTTCTTTTCAGCAGACTGATACGCATTCTTGATGTTGAACCAGTCTTCATTGATTTTCTGCCATCCAGAGATATGGTTTTCAGGAATGCAAAGTTATCTGTATTTTCAGTTGCAAAGCCTGTCGATGTTCTTCAGTATGTCTTACTGCATTGAACCTTTTTACTCTAAATCTAGTTTTTTTTCAAGACCGATTTCTTAACATCACTTTAGTGTGGCAAAAGCAACTTGGTGATCATTGTTGATATCTGCTACTCTGTAGGTCCCCACTTTCCTGATTCCTTTTTCGTTTTCTGTAAAAGAAAACTATTGTGCCAGCTTTGTCTGTCCGTCCACCTCAGATCTTAAAAACCACAGAGGCTAGAGGGCTGCAAATTGATATGATAATCATCCACCCTCCAATCATCAAATATACCAAATTGCAGCCCTCTAGCCTCAGTAGTTTTTAATTCATTTAAGGTTAAAGTTAGCCATAATCGTACTTCTGGCAGCGCTAGAGGTACCGACAATATAGGCCACCTCCGGACCGCAGCCAAGAGTTTTATGATTTTTTTGTTTAAAGTTACCCCAATTATCAGATTATTTGCAGCGCAAAAACTAACAAATTCCTCTCCATTTCCGTTTGCAGTTTCTCTTAGGCCTCATCTAGCTGCTCCTTTGCATCCTTCATACCTTCCTTGTTCCTACCAACTTTGGCATTCACATCATCATCAACAATTCTCTTATTTCATTCTGGTTTTTCATTTAAATGTCATGTTACATAGTTTTGATTGAAATCTTGCAAGTAGTAATCTACAGCTCACTTCTCTCCCGTCAGTCGGTGCCTTTTCTGCATTCGGTGTTAAGATTATTAATTCTCTGTTTATTTCATCTGCTTCTCCTGACATACACAATACATCCATCCAATCTCTCTCTTCCCTTTTTTCAATCCTTTGGATTCATTTTCTCCCTCCTCCGTCTTTCCGATTTGATTCAGGACCCTTCCGGTCCTCTTTCCTGGTTTCAGTTTAGCTTTAGTAAATAAATATTCTCTTCCAATTTTCCTTTACTCGCTTTCAAGTCCTGCACGATGTTCCAGCCTTTCTATTTACTTGCAAGTTTCCTTACCTGAGAAGACTTCGAATACTTTCCGTTCCTGCCACGGATTTTATATAAACACTGGAATGCATTGTTGAAAATTTTTTTTAATGGAAGCTGGAAAATTCTTTACTTTTGAATTGTTGCGTGTTTTTGTTTTCGATGTCATCTTCATTTGTGTGATAGGCTTTCTCTTTTCATAATCTACCTCATTATTGTCGGCTATTCTGAAGTGAGTTTCTCACTTTCTAATTAATCGTTCACTTGTTTCATTTATTGCCCTTTTATTTCATCCCTTTTAGTATTTTCTTAATTTCTTTCTTTTCTGTGTTAAAATACCACATATTTTTAATACTTTATTCCTGTTATTCTCATATATTTTGTTATTTTACTTCCTTGTCAGCCTCTCATTTCCATAAAACTTCACTAAAGCCGCGCTCTCTCTCTCTCTCTCTCTCTCTCTCGTCTCTCTCATCTCTCTCTCATCTCTCTCTCTCTCCTCTCTCTCTTCCCCCCTTTTCCCTAAAATAATTTAAGTATTTGCATAACAACCCCGAGGGCTGGTTTTTTTTTTTCTTGTTCAATATTTTTTTATTCCCCTTCCTATTTTTCAACTGCGGTCTCTTCATTGTTTTTTGTCCTTGTGTTGTGTTTTCGTACGATTTTTTCCCTCATGCCTTTAATTTTGTTTAGCCTCTATTTGTTCTTAGTTCTATTCTCCTTCTTGCTTCTATCTTCATTGATGCACTGCTCCCCCTTTTGTTTTCTCTTTCACTGCGAAATGACCGTTTCTGATGGCTGCTGTGCCAGAATTTTCCTTTCCTCCGAAAACAATATTTTCCTCCCTTCCCTTCCTTTTTTCCCTCTGCCTTCCCCTTCTCCTCCTCGTGTTTGTTTTCCTTCACTAAAGGACAGGTGTTCCTTCTTTGAATTGATTCAGTTCTCCACTTTCACGCCTACATTCTCTTTTTTTGTGTTGCCGCCGTTATTTCCCATTCAACTGCATCCATCTGTTCCATCATGTCTTCGACATCGCGCCACCCAGGAAATTATGTCAGCACCTCCGAAGCTGAGCTATCTTGTCACTTAGGACCACTGTTTCCATATGGGGAATCAAATTGATGATTCCAAAAAATGCCACAGCCCATCGCATCCTTTCACTCAGAAAGAAAAGATACAAATCGTATTCACAACGGTGTCTTAATTATATTGTCAATTACTCCTTATTGCAGATATATATAGATATATAAATATATAATATTCTTAAGCATCTAATACGTGAACAAAATGACAGCAAACCGCCAGAAATAAGATTGAAAATAAAGCTGTTCCCCTTGAAACAATATATATATATATATATATATATATATTATATATATATATATATATATATATATATATATAGATGATTTATGATAGATAGATACACACGTATGGTATGCTAAGTACGAAGATTGTGTTTTCCAGGTCTATATCGGTTAGATATTGTGTAAACGGACTGAATAAATGCTAAGGAGAAAAAGGAGAAGTTTGATTATGTGATAGCTGATGAAACGGAGTAGTAAGTTGTTTAATATCACTTTAGACAATCTTTTAAAACTTGATAATGCCACGTGCAATGGTGAGACTCTTACTGTGGTATAATTATCTGTATATAACTGTATTTAACCTTTTAAGAACAAAGAAAATGGAAGACAAAACCACAGCTTACTCGTGCGCGTGCTAGAATGGACGGTCAAATAGCGCGTGTCTCACCAACGAAAATTAAAATAAATATGGATTTTTATTAGAAAAATGGTTCTGTACTTTTTAACGAGTGCATTTATGTTTACATTACATTCTAATAAATAAATCATCAATATCCAACCCTAAAATTCCTGTATCTTTAACTCAACTCGAAACGCCTTTTTCAGACCTTTTAGGCTTTCCATTGGGCTTTCCTAGCCCCCAAACAAAAACAACAACAGCTAGTGCAAAAACAACAACAACAAAGTAGTTTATAGGTTTACTCCGAGAGTATGCGAAAATAAATCACACACAATACTTACATTGCAATCAGCTGTTAATGCGTATTGCAAGATCTACCTGCATTTATCTCCTTTCGTCGGAGATAAAAGCCAGAAGTGAGTGTTTTTTTTATTATTATTATTTTTTTTAATAACGATACATTATAAATTGCTTAGTGTGTATGCATTTGTGTATGGTATGCCCAACAAAGGAAAGGAGGGCAGCCAAAACAGAATAAAAATCTTTTTTATATTCCTCCCCCATCCCCCCACCCCCCCATGAAAACAAATCGGTGCTGTCTTTACCGTGCAAACATTGATCAGGGAATATGAAAATGTTAGTTGCTGTATAAATGGCAATGGAATACAAACATGCAGTGGGCTGATGATGCATTCCGCAATCATTGCATGTTTATGTCCAAATTTAGTGTTATCTATTATTCAGAGTTCATCTGTGTTGTTTATCTGCATAAAAGTAATGTATTTTTGATCACTCGCCTTCATGGAATATATCGAGATGAATTTACAACTTGAATTCTTCATCGGCATCGATGATCGTGAGCATCGTTATATATATATATATATAATATATATATATATATATATATATATATATATATATATATATACATATATGTGTGTGTGTGTGTGTGTATACGTATATATATACATAGTATATGATATATATACATATATATATATCATATACATATGCATATATGTTTATATATATAAATATGTATATGCATGTATGTATATATTTGGGTTTGTGTGCAAAATGTATGTTTGTTTATCTGAGTGTGATTTTATTTGCATTTGTCTGTGAATAAGCCTTTATTGTATATTTTTTGTTATGTTTTATTATGAAAATACAATTGCATTTCAATAATGTATATTATTTGAATAATTCTCTTAATACAAAAATATAAATATAAACTTAGATAACATTTTGCTAAAAGAACAATATAAATCAAAATCAAAACGTATAGTTTAAAGATTCTTTAGTTACAAGCTTGGAAATATTGCTTGTATTGTTTATTAGGTATGTAGCTGGGGAAGGGCCCTTCGTGGTGCAAGCAACCTTATCCCAGTCTGTTGGATTTGAGTCTGGAGAGAATATAGTATATTTGTTACACAGTTTCCCAACCGAAGATGAGATTGGCCACTATTTTCAGTTTTTCTGCTCTTCTTCATGGCGAAATGTGTCCCCTTCGGAAGAGGGGGAGTTTTCGTCCTGTCCCCGAAGGCCCCCCACCCCAGCATCAGCCCAGTTCGGTTGGGCGACCTCGAACTTTGCTGTTGACGATCAACATGTCAGCTGGAGAAGGTAAATAAACGAATGATTTAACTAGCATCGTATGGTAGAAAAAAATCAGCTGGTTTCATTTGAAATTCCATGTCATACTTGGAGTACTTCCAAGATTTGGTATTCAGTGCAGCTATGATTACCCAGTAAAGTGAGGTAAATTATCAACAGTGCTTCAGCCTGAAGAATAAAGTAGTCTTAAATTTGAAAGATCGTGCATTATCAAAGTACTGGACGAAGGGGAAATTGAAAACATTAAAAAGCTGAGAAAAGGTCTGAACATTACCAAATTGGACGACAAACAGACCGTCTAGTTCATCTGCGTTCTCGTTCTCATAACTAAGAAGTGGACATCAGT
>NC_061100.1:4231505-4239005 GCF_015104395.2 Macrobrachium nipponense | reverse complement strand
TCGGTTAAGCATATATGAAAATATAAATTAATTCCGAGGTTAGAGCGAATTGATATTAAAGGACATTGTAGGCTCGATGATGTATAGGAATCACGGTAATGTGATATGACTTATGTAAAATGCTACGTTTGTCAAAAAGCGCTACTTAACTCCGGAGTCGAGGGGTTGATGTTGTCTCCAAACCAACCGAATACTAGGCAGAAAGTATTTGAGGGAGAAGACGGAAAATACCACCTTTTAACGCTCCCGGGGTTAGGGGGTACCGCTTCCACTGACGTCCTGGATTTATAATGTTACCGCGTTTTCGCGCCAAGCTACAGGTATTATTATCGAGGAAAAAATTCCCCTGCGGTTAAGCATATATGAAAAATATTAATTCCGAGGTAGAGCCGAATTTAAGATATTAAAGGGAACATTGTAGGCCCTTGATGGTATGTAATGAACACGGTAATGGGTGGATATGACTTATGTAAAATGCTTAACCGTGTTGTCAAAAGCGCTACTTAACTACGGAGTGAGGGGGTTGATGTTTGTCTCCAAAACCAACGGAATACTTCAGCCGCGAGAAAAAGTATTGAGGTGGAGAGACGGACCATATACCTTTAAAGCCTCCCGCGGTTGGGTTGGGTTTACGCTCCACTGACGGTCCGGATTTATAATGTACCTGCGTTCGCGCCCAAGTACAGGCTAAATTCTATTCTCGAGAAAAAACAAAAAATTCCCCGTTCGGTAAGAGCATATATTGAAAAGAATATATTAATTTCCGAGGGTAGAGCGAATTATGAATTACGTTAAAGGCCAATTGGTAGCTCGGATGTACATTAGGGTACTGTAAATCACGGTTTAATGTTGATATGACTTCATGTAAAATGGCTACGTGTTGTCAAAAGCGCTACTTTAACTTACCCCCCTACCGTTTGTTGAGGTCGGGCGGGTTGATGTTGTCTCTCCTCAACCGAAACGAATTCTTCAGGCCACGAGAAATAATTATTTGGATAGGTGAGAGTAACACGACATAAATTACCTTAATAAGCCTACCTCCGCGGGTCGGGCTCATATCGGGTGGTACCGGCTTCCACTCGCACACGGTCCCTGGATTTATAATGTTACCTGCGTTCTGCCGTGAGGTATCCCAATGTACAGGTAAATCTATTATCGAGAAAAAATTCCCCTTCGTTTAAGCATATGAAAAATAATTAATTCCGGTAGAGCTAATTAGCTATTTAAAGGATTGTAAGCTCGATGTATGATATGAATCACGGTAATGTGATATGACTTATGTAAAATCTAACGTGTTGTCAAAGCGCTACTTTAACTACCCGGAGTCGAGGCGGGTTGATGTTGTCTCCAAACCAACAATACTTCGCGCGAGTAGTGAGGAGAGCGACATATACCTTTAAGCCTCCCCCCCATTGGTGGTGGTATGCTTCCACTGACGGTCCTGGATTTTATAATGACCTGCGTTCGCGCCCAAGTACAGGTATCTATTATCGAGAAAAAAATTCCCCTTCGGTTAAGATATAGAAATATATTAATTCGAGGTAGCGAATTAGATATAAAGGCATTGTAGCTCGATTATGTATATGAATCACGGTAATGTGATATGACTTATATATATATATATATATATATATATATATATATATATATATATATATATATATATATATATATATATATATATATCTATATATATTATATATATACATATATATATATATATATAATATATATATATATATATGTATATACATATTATATATATATATATATATATATATATATATATATATATATATATATATATATATATATATATATATATATATATATATATATATATATATATATATATATATATATCTATATATATATATATATATATATATATATATATATATATATATATATATATATATATATATATATATATATATATATATATATATATATATATATATATATATATGTATATAACTATATATATATATATATATATATATATATATATATATATATATATATATTATATATATATATATATATATAATATATATATATATATATATATATATATAATCACATTTCCTCCTGTTCCGTCTTCCTAAAATGAAAGGGTATATAAACATTTCTTCCACATTTCATATCTCTCTCCCAGTTCGCGTCCCAGAATGCACCTTTGGGAACGAGCCATCCTTCGCGAGTTGAATGATAAGGTCCTCTATGGACCTCGGCTTAGTCCCAGTCCCTTCGGAAACTGGATGTATAGGAGGCGAATAATCGCGAGGGCTGCCCAAAAAATCGTGGTTTTCTGGGCGTCAAGGTCAAGGGGCTGGCTCGCATTTTCCCGAGTTGTAACCGAGTACCGAGACCTCTCCTGAAAAAGCGGGACGCCTTATCTCAAAAACTAACCATAGAATTTACTTGAAAATAGTCTCTATTGAGTTTCCCACATCCAAATTAAGAAGAGCCAGCAGTTCAGAAATATATTATAACCTAACCTAACTAGGGGACCGGGGCCTGGGGAAAAAAGACCTGGGCTTGTGCAATACTAGCATACATCTCAGGATTTTGCTGCCGGCGCTTTATTTCGGTCGTTTGGTTAATCCTTCTGTGGGCGCTCTTCAATAAAACTTCTCTAAGGTAGAAGTTCCTTAATCGTGGTTTTTGCACTCATGATGGGGACACAGGGACACATTTTATTAGTCATTGCATTGTTACTCATCGAACGGTTTTTAATGGGTTTTAAATTTGGTCTTTGAATTTTTTTTCTAGGTTTTGCATTTTTATAGTAATAGCTTTTCGCAGTTTTTGTTTACAATTTATAAAAAAGGACATCTCAAAGGAAGACATTAAAATTGATTATTTCATGTTTGCTGCTTTGCCGTTTTTTTTTTTTTTTTTTTTTTTTTTTGTTTTTTTTTTTTTTTTTTTTTTTGAGTTGTTCATAGCACACCTGTTTTCAGTTCTTGTTTTATTTCAAACAATATAATTTTCATCGTTTTTTTCATCTCCCTTAAAGTGTTGCTCTTAGGAGTATCCTCATTTATAAGGATTTTGTACTACATAATGAATGCATTTCATTATCATTGTATTAGTATGGCCATTGCAGATTTGTCCCTTAGCGTTCCGCCAGGTGGATCAAAACGGTGCTACTCCTTTGGCTTTCAACAAGTATTTTTGGGTGAATTTGCTGACGCAGAGTTAAAATCCTTAGGAAGGCGCCTTTGTAAGCTTAAGTAATCCATTAGATATTTAATGATTATTCTACAGTAGTGAGACCTAGCCTAGACAGGTAAAGAGCATAGGGTAACAATGTGTGTGTGTGTGTGTGTGTGTGTGTGTGTGTAAGAAAGAGCTGATAGAAAAAAGAATCAATCGGTCACATTTTCCGAAAACATGTCTTCATAATAGCTGTCCCAATCTTCTCGAAATCCTGGCGTTTTTTCTTTTTTTATTTTTTTTATTTAGAAACACTTCCTACTGGAAGACCTGAATCCGAAGGGGAAATGAACGAGGAAACTCTCCCTTCCCTGGTGAGACTTAATCTCACACCGAGTCGAAATAGCGAGGTAACAAATACCGAATCCAATTCCTTTCACTCTTGTATCTCTCTTTCCTCTTTTGATGAATCGCAGCTGGAAAAAGGCACAGAACTCTCACCAGAGAAGAGGATTAGAAGAGCGGTGTGGAGGAGCTCTGAGCTTAACATACTGGTCCGGCTGAGCTTTGTCTTGGATGACGATTTATTTTAAAAAGGCTTTTCGCCGCCAACGTCCACCGTTGCCTGCGAATGAAAAGGGAAAGGTAATATCTCTCTATTAAAACGTCAGCTCATAGTTTAAACTGACGTCAAAATATTTAGGCGTTTATAAGAGAAAGATATATACATTTATTCTGTGATAGGGATTTAGTAAATACGCCATAGGCTTGTTTTCGTCATACATTAATAAAGGTTTTTGTTTATTTAAAACGTCGTTTTAACGAAATTGTCAGATTGTAGAATGAAAATGATATACAATTTTTCGTTGAAGAGTCGAGCTACCATTTTCAAATTTCCACAGGCGAATTATTGAACCCAGGGAGAGCGTCGTTCAAAAGGGAAGTGATTCCATTTCGGAGTAATTTATAAAACCAGCATCCAAATCTTTATTCATTACCAGTGGATGCAATCAGACATATTTAAAAATAACGGTTACATTTTTGCTATTACCGTTATTACCGGTGAGTAAATATTGTCCAGCAACAACATTATTGGCTAGAATTGTGTTAGAAGATAACCAGCTATTGAATTTCTTACCAATATCGTTTGAATTCATGGATAATTTTATTTCACTTGGGGAGGTTAAAGGGAACATGGTAAGCATTGCCTTTTATGTAGTTGGAATGAGTAAGCGTTGTAGCATCATCGAGCAGAATTTGAATGTCCGTTTCTTCCGTATTAACGTGAGCTCTGGCAGCGTAACTTACTCCTTCTCAATGACGTGTTGTTATTATCTAGTTTTTAAAAAATTATTAAGAGGAATAAAACGCAGTAAATCTTCTTGAAGATCAGTTCTGTAAAGGCAACGTGACTCAACTAGTGAGAATTTCTTAGATCCCACCACTCGTTACTTTTTAAAAAGATGTAGCAGGATTGGTTAGATTTAATCTAATTAGTCTGTCAAAAAATGTCTAGTAAAGATTTTTTTTTTTGTTTCTTCGTATGACGGATTATTATGAGCTTTTCAGGTTTCATTCTTTGTAAGCATGTAATCTTGAGATCATCGAGAACTCTAATCGCTAATCCCCACAGCTCCTCATCACTATCCCCAATCAGTATAGTATCGTTGATAATCATCAATTATTCCATACTACATTTATGATCCATCTCATCTTCCCACAAGTGAGTAACTACATCCACTGTCATTTTTCTGACTTAGCGCATCGCTCTTTTCATAAAGCCATGTAACAGCCATTACTACACCAAACCAGACACTCACCGCAAACAAGCAGTTTAACAGATACTTCACACCCATTATAAAATTCTTTTTCCCTCTCCGACCTACATACCCTCGGTACCACAGGGCATCAGCTCCCTTCTGATTGCCCCTCTGTAAATCTGTCATAAGCTTTCTTTAGAATCGCGTAAATCACATACGTTTTATCAGTTGACTTTTGAACTTCATGTAACTGTTTCATAACCATCATGGTCCCTACAGCCTCCGCCTTGTCCCAGCGCCCTCTCCTGCATTTATCAAGACTTTTGTCACCTCTTTTACCTTCTCAATCAAAAGGGAAATAACAGTAAGTAAATAAAAAAAGGTACTGAAATAGGGGAGAACAACTTTTGCGTCAGATAAAATAAATGTTTGTAGTGAAAGAAACGTGGTATGGATCAGGTAGGGGAGGCTTTAAATAGGTATAAAGGGAGTATAAATAAAATCGTTAACCCGATTTTGAGGAGTAATTTGGTGGAGGACAAGAAATGTAGGAAGAAAGTCGCCTTCAAAGAGAGAAGTTTAGAGGGAGACTATATGGAGAAGAAAAATATTAATTAGAATTAAGAGGAAAGGGACTGATGGCAATTCGATGAATGTAGAAACGATGAGAGTATGACCTTTATATATATAGATATAAAGAGAATAACCTTAAGACTTCGTTGCTTATTAATTATGAACCGTAAAACAGAAAATGGGAGAAAAGAGTTTAATGAGGAGAGAGAGGGGTGAAGCAAAAATAGTGCTAGAAAGTGAAGAGAGGAACGAAAATGATTAAGATATGGATAGGAAAATGGATGTGGCAGTAGCTCTACGTAGTAGCCCCAGTAGTAGTCGTATAAAGCATACTAATACCGTCTTCACATTCAACAGGAAGGCAACGCCAAGCAGGAGATATTACAGAATTTGCATCCCTTGGGAAAGTGATGGATATAGTCAGGGGAAAGGAAGGGAGCAGGAGCTACCAACGTTATAAACAAAGATTGGGTTTAGTGATGGCATCGGTAATATTAGTGACTTTGGAGGGGATGGAACTGAGCTTAAGACGAGGCATGAAAAAAAAAAAAAAAAAACGAATGGAGAAATAAACGAACGACGGAGAAAACCTTGAAAGCAAATTCAATTGATGAAAACGTTAACGAGAAATTGGTAAGAGGTCTTGGAAAGGATTAGAGAAGATGAACTAATAAAACTAATGGCAACGTCGGAAAGTATTATCATTGAAGACGGGTGGAGGAAAGAAAAATAAGATGGCAATAATCTAAAGTGTAAGTTTGCAACTTAAAAACAAGAAAATATTGTTTCCTGGCGCAAGTAAATGTAAATATATGGAATGAGAAAGAATATAGCTGGACGGTTGCAATGAAAAATATGAAAATACTTATGATGTGACAAAAACATTTAAATAACGAACCCAAGTGATAAATAAACTGTCATTGGATGTCAGATTTCCAGTAAGGACACCCATCTCAAGAAAAGTCGGTAGAAAGCAAGAAAAGGATAAATTCAAACAATTGGGTCCAACACTAAATGGAAAGGAACAAATTTATATGGACAGATTGACGAAGGTGAACGGCATAATGTACCTAAAATAAAAATCATGTAATCTAAACAACTGAAGAGTCTAATAGAGGAGAGAATTTTAATCTCAATATAACCGCAGTGAGGAAAAGTTGCAGCATTCCTTTGCTGTATCTCCATTAGTATTCTCTCTCTTCCATCTGACTCTCCACTGCAACTAACAATTATTTCATAGAGCAACTGTGAGGTTTTCCTCCTGTTACACCTTTGTAAAACCTTCTCTCAATTTTCCTTTCAGCACTGAATGACCTCATAGGTCCCAGCGCTTGGCCTTCGGCCTAAATTGTATATTCTATTCTATAGACTGATATGCCGATTACTATAACTGAAACTTTGGAGCATAGAATGTGGAGGAAGTCATAAGATAAGAGGAGAATGAACAATATGGTAAATAGCTTTGGAATAACTGGCGATGTGTTTATCCATCCGCCTGGGCTAAAGAGAGAGAAAACCTCCAGTCAGAAATTGCTGAAAGATAAGAACTAATTTGATATTGATGAAAAGGAAAGGACAAAAGACTTTCCCGTTCGTATAGAAAAACATTCTGCTTCAAAAGCCAGAGGGAAAAGATAACCATCTTATTAAAAAAACACTGGGGCCTGGGGCATGAGCAGTAGGAAAAAGGAGACCCAAGGAAGGACTGATAGCCCCTCCATAGACTAGATTGTGGCAGAGGAACAAGAAAGACCAAGAACTAAGAGGCGGAATGAGCTTCCTTTGATAAACCCGGCACTTTTGTTTTTTTGTTCCATAGAGTTCCGGTATGAGACTAATAAACATCCTCCTGAAATAATAAAATAATAATAATAATAATAATAATAATAATAATAATAATAATAAATAATGATAATTATAAATAATAATAATAATACCAGTAGAAAATCACATTGATTTAATTTGTAAAAAAAAATCTATCATAAGTTTTGTTTTCATATAATAA
>NC_061100.1:4209005-4229005 GCF_015104395.2 Macrobrachium nipponense | reverse complement strand
TTTCTTGTTTTTGAAGTGCCGTAACAACATTCCCATTTTTGCTTTACATTTTTGCCAACAGAGTTGCTATTTGATCATTGCATAACATGTTCCTATTCATCATCACACCAAGGTCTTTAAACTGCTTCCTTATTTGTGATGGTCTCATTATTAGGTCCCTTATATGCTATAGCTTTCTTTCTCTGTCTCCATAATTTATTGATTCAAATTTTATCAGAGTTAAATACCATCCTATTTACCTCTGCCCAATCATATACTTTGTTAAGGTCTCTTTGTAGTAGCGTTCCTATCTTCATCACAAGTAATTTCTCTACTTATTCTTGTGTCATCTGCGAAACTACTCACTACCGAATCTTTAACATTATTGTCTATGTCTTCAATCATAATAACAAACAGTATTGCAGCTAACACCGTACCTTGCGGCACACCGGATATTACCTTGGCTTCATCGATTTCTCGTCGTTTGCAATAACTATCTGTTTTCTGTTGTGTAAAAATTCTTTTAACCATCTTCCTACTTTATCCACGATATTGTGTTTCTAATTTTCTTCGCTAATATATTATGGTCCTATTTATCAAAGCTTTTTGCAAAGTCTAAATAACCAACATCTGTTTCATTTCCGCTTTTCATATTTTTGAATATGTTTTCACGGTGGACTAACAGTTGGGTTTGTGTACTTTTTCCGGGTACGAAACCATGTTGTCCTTTATTAAACAAATTATTTTTTGATTAAATTTGTTTCATAATATTTTTCTTCATTACCCTTTCATACACTTTCATAATATGTGATGTTAGACTCACAGGCCTATAATTACTTGCCTCTAGTCTTGATCCACTTTTGAAAGTAGGGGTAAATATATGCTAATTTGTGCTCATCATATATCTTGCCTGTATCTACACTTTGTCTTAATAATATTGCAAGTGGCTTTGCGATAGAATGACTACTTTCTTTAACAAAATAGCAGGAATTCCATCAGGCCCTGCAGCAGCTCCATTTTTAATTTCATTAATAGCCTGCACAATATCAGCTTCATTAATATCTATGTCAGCTAAATATTCACTATTTTCATCCTTACTTCTATATCATTATCTTCATTATCTATTCTAGGGGTGAAATTCTCTCTTATATCGTTCTGCCAGTATGTTGCAAATTTCCTTTTTTTTTCATTCGTTAATATCTCCCTTCAATTCTCAGAGGGCCTATTTCTATTCTTCTTTTATTCATCTTCTTCGCATATGAGTATAATAGTTTGGGGTTTTGCTTGATATTTAATAGGGTTTTTTCTTCCAAGTCCCGTTTTTCATTTTCTTTTGATTGTATAATCTTTTGTTCTGCATTTTCTATCTTACTTTTTAGTTCTATAACTTTCCATGCATTTTTTTCTTTGCAAGACCTTTTTTCCACTTTCTGATTTTCTGGAACAAGATCCTTCTGTCTCTTGGTATGCATGAATGATGTTTATTTTCTTTTTCTTCGGTTACGGTATATTTTTCCACTATTATCTCCAATATTTTATATAATATCTCCGTAATTTAACCCTATTCATCACTTAACGAAAATGTTATCCCAATTCTTTGTTTAATTTCCTTCACATGAATTTCTGAACGCATTTTATAATTTTTTACTCGAAAAGAGTTGTATTTTCCATATCCTTGAACTTTTCACTCCATTTTCTGCTTTATCTCTATTTTGTTCATTTTTCTTTGCTTTGGAATGAACTGTTAATTCTTATGACATTTATGGTCTGAAATACTCGCATTATAAACTATTATTTCTTTAACATAATTCATCTCGTTCACAAATACTAGGTCTAAAGTATTTTCCTTTCTTGTTGGCAGGTGATTTATTTGTTGAATGTGTATTCTAGTAGCATTATCTAATAGCTTTTCAAATTGCCTCTTATCTTCTGCACTACTATTACTCTCTTTTTTATATGTATAAGTACAACCATCTCCTATTCGTTCTTTTCCATTCTACGAAAAGGAAAGTTGAAGTCACCAGATAGGAGAATAGTCCAGTCCTTGTGATTTCTACATATATCATCCAATTTTTTCAATTATTATGTCAAACTCTTTAGTATTAGGAGGTCTATATATACTATGTTCATCAATTTTTCAGATTCAAATTCTACCGCTATTAGTTCACATTCTGATTACTATATTTCTCATATTTATTTTTCCTTGTTTTTTGTCTTTCCCATATATTGCGGTTCCCCCTTGATTCCTATTTTTTCTATCTGATCTATAAGTTTGGAACCCTTTTATTTGATCATCATTCCCAGTCTCTTGGGAATACCAGGTTTCACTATATTCATTATATCTATTTTCTTTTCATTTTGGGTTAGTTCTTCTAAGTACTCTATTTTTCTTTTTGAGTTACTCGTAACTAAACCTGCGCATTCATCACTATGATGGTTTGCGTGTTTTCTCCTTCATTTAATACTGATAGTAATAAGGATTTTCCCATGTCTCTTGTCCTGTTCTGGTATGTTGTTCTTTTTTTTCATTTCCAGAAATTCTGACATTAAAAAATCCAACTTTTCCATAATATTTGATCTTCCTTCATCATAATTATTAATTTTGTGTCTGAATCTGCAATTTCTCCGTTTCTGCAATATCCTCTTGCATAATAAATACAGTTATTATCTCTTGAGTAGAATTTCGGAGCTGATGCTTTGAAATTTTTTTGCTGATACACCTCTGCATATCTCATGGTGGTTTGCTTTTCTCTTTTACCTGATATTCTTGATTTCTCTCTTTATTTGTTTCTTTCTTATTTTGGATTTTATTAATGGTTGGTTGGATTTATTTGATTATGATTCATGGCTACAGGGTGCATATATTTGCATTTTTTGTCGAACTTACATCCTTTTCCTTCTTTTAGGTTTTTACATATTTTTGGATGCAGATCTCTGCAATCATCCCCATATCCATCTAAGTATGCACATTTACCATATATTTCATAGTTTTTGACATATCTTAGGATGTTTGTAGTAACATCTTTCTCCAAATCTGCAATTCCCTCTTTTCAAAAGGTTGCAGATTTTGGGTCTTTCTTGTCTATTTTTTTCCATCTTTCCCGTCCATTGTATAGATCTGGGTAGAGCCTCTTCGGATTTGCTTTTTCTGTTGTCATATCGTAATTTATTTCTTCGTAGGTTATGCTGCTTTATTGCCTCATATGTAGTATCAATGAGTATTCTCTGCATCCATACTTTTTATCTTGTTCTTTGTTTTCCTTATTTTTTTTCTGTCATTTCATTTTTGTTTACTTCTCCGTTCCGTTTTCCTCTTCTTCTTTTTTCTTCTTCTTCTTCCTCTTCCTCTTCTTCTTCATCCTCAACTATTTGTACATTCAAATCTTGATTTAATAACATTGTCTATCCATGATAGACATGTTGAACCAAAAAATTCTGTATCTTTTCTCAAATCTGTATTACCTCAGCACACTGTGGATGGGTCGGAATGTTGCATGCAGCACATTTTCTGATTAGGTTTTGTGGATTGACTATGCTATACAAACCTTACACAGTTTGCATGCTTTTGGCATTCTTTTTCCTAATGCATCAATTAGTATATTCACAAGATTACCTTATTCATTTTCTTTGTCGGAATATGTTGGTTTATGTATATTTTCTTTATGAGTCTCTTGACCACTTGGATTTTATTTGGAACTTCTTCAATTATTTTTCAAGATGTTTTTCATTAGATTTGTTCCAGTTTGAAGGATTATATCCTTCTAATATATCTATGAATGCTTTTGTATCTTTTTGGTTAGGAACTGTTGCTGATTTCATAGATGAGAAATGCCAGTTCCCTTCCTGCTACCTCTATCGTATTGTGAATCTGCTAAGCACGCCAAATTACGCCACCTTTTCCCGCAGTTGAACTTACTGCCATCTTGTTCTGATTTATAGTATTACACTTGATAACTAACTTAGAAGGACGCTTTATCCTACTATTTTCACACTAATCTTATCAGCGATAGTTCACGAACACTTCTAGATATTTCTCAAATTCTAGTCGTATGTTAAACTTGTGATATCTGTGATTATTGTGACTTCACGCGGGTGGGGGGGACGTCTCACCAAGCAAGATGGCTACTACGAGAGAAGTAAATAGTTCAGAAGTAAATACTGATGCTTCACTAGGTAATGAGAGCCGACTTGTTTTGTCTGAGGATACTGTAGCACAGCCAATCTCCATTGAAGACTTATAGCCATCAATCTAATATATATATATATATATATATATATATATATATATATATATATATATATATATATATATGAAATAATCATCACATCGAACCGTGATTCCATTGGATATATCATTGAGCTACAAAATTTCCTTAATATCTAAATTCACTTCTACTCGGAATTTGATATATTTTCATATATGTACCGATGGGGAATTTTTTAGTTGATAACATTTCGCCCCCACATGGGATCGAACCACTGTCCAAGTGGACGGGGACGAAATCAGGACCCAGTGACGCGTCTCTGTTAGCTGACTTGATAGCGTCACTGGGTCCTGATTTCGTCCTCGTCCAATTGGACAGTGGTTCGATCCCATGTGGGGGGCGAAATTGTTATCAACTAAAAAATTCCCCTTCGGTACTATATGAAAATTATCAATTCCGAAGTAGAGTGAATTTAGATATTAAAGGAAATTTGTAGCTCAATGATATATATATATATATATATATATATATATATATATATATATATATATATATATATATATACATATATATATATATATATAGTATATATATATATATATATATATATATATATATATATATATATATATATATATATAGCATAGCCAGGTACATTCCTCTGAATATGTTCCAAGGTGTGCTGTTTCTGGTGACTCGGAGTATAGTTATATCTTTTTTGATAAATAAAAAAAAAAGATGAGAGCATATTCTTGTTTTCATTATGATCCAAGGATGAGGAAAAAAGATGGTTGAATAAAATTAATTCTAATGTTTGTTGATTGAAATAGCCTATTCGCTCGCATTGGGAATGGTGGTTCATGATTGTTTATATACATCGCTTTGATTAAAGGGTTTCTTGTTAGAGAATTGGTGAATAGGAGCTTCAATGCATTTCGCATTGCTACAAAGTCTCGATGTCAGGACAAAGGTGGCTCCCCACTTTCACATAAGACTGAGATATTAAGGGAAGATCTAAATGCTCCACTACAAAGACTAAGGCCTAGAGTATATATTGGATCTAAAGACTTTAAGGTAGCTATAGATCCTGATCCATATATTGGGCTACCATAATCTATTCTAGATAAGACTAATGCTTCATAGATTATCAGTAGAGTTGATCTCTTTGCTCCCCATATTGTATGAGACAACTTCATCATTAGGTTGAGAGCATTATTAAATTTATATTTGATGTATGATATGTGTGCTTTCCAATTGAGGTGGGTATCGAACATTAGTCCCAAAAATTTTACCTTATCCTGGAATTGGATTTGAGCGTCGCCCAATGTGAGATTTATATCCTGGTTTTGCTTCCATCTGCTATTCTTGTAGAACATTATTGCTTGACTTTTTTCAGCTGAAAGTCTGAAGCCAACAGAAGCAGTCCAAACTTGTATTTTACGAGTAGCGTAATTCAGAATTCGTTATAAGTGACGAAGATTATTTGACAAGTAGTATATTGCAAAGTCGTCCACATACAGACTACTTTTCACTCCTTGTGGCATTTGAGCAACTATGACATTGCCCCCTAATGCAAAAATAGTTCCATTTAAGGCACTACCCTGGGGGAAACAACAATCAAGGTTGAAAGATTCTGAATAAATATTGTATATGCGAGTTTGGAATGTTCTTCCACTAATAAAATTTCTAATAAAAATAGGAAGGTGTCCTCGAAAACTGTTGTGATGTAAGGATTTTAGTATTGAATGCCTCCAAATAGTATCTTATGCCTTCTGGACGTCAAAAACTATGGCTACTATGATTTGCTTTCGTTCAAAACCTTTACGGATATAATTTTCCAAGTGTGATAGAGAGTCCAAGATGGATCATTCTGTTTGAGAGCCAAATTTTGAAGCTGATGATATGTTGTCACTACGTAAACGCCGGTTCAATCGTTAATTTACAATTTTTTCCAATAATTTCCATGCCTTTGGAAATAGATCTTGTTTCCAAATATGATTATAAAAAGCTAATAGATTTGGCCCAAAATTTATATTATCTTTACCAGTGGCCGTTGAACTACAATTTGATAATGCAAATTCCATTTCATGTGTAGTAAATCTTTTATTGTAGAAGATATCTTTTGCTGAATGAAAATTCAATTGAATTTCTTCATCTTTTCTTTTAATGGATCGAAAGTGGACATCTAAATTATTTATGCTGCTAAGGTTTTCAATACTGCGTCCAATAACATTTGAGATTGCCTGTGTATCATGAATTAGCGAGCCATTATTCATTGATACATACCTTCCATTTTATTGGTCCTTTCCGAACTTAGCAGATATCTTATTAAGATATGGTTTCATAATACTTATTTCTATTGCTATATCAACGAGTTTGTTTATGGTAGTTCCCAGCATTAGGGGACCAGTACTCAAATTTTTAATCTTTTTTTAAGGTTTCTAATTTACTTTTAATTGCATGCTTTTCATTCATTAATTGCGTTAAAGTCTTTGACCACCAAGTAACAGTGTCTCATTGGTCGGGCATCCGTCAGAGGCATAGATTTGTCAGCTGCTTTTGTGATGAAGTTTTCGAAGAAATCATTTGTTTCATCCTGATCTTGTGAATAATTGAAGGGAGGCATTTGACACGTATAAAACTTAAACTTATCCCAGTCAGCTTTATTTGTATTATAACGTTGAATGCGAGTAGTTGGTTATCATGGTTATCAAAATAGCTAAATAGCTAGGACGTTTCATTCAAACCTATCAATAATATTGTTGGAGTTACATGTGTTGATGAATATGTTCCATGAGTTTTTGAATAGCAAGTGCTCATATCTCCCTCGTTTAATATACAGAGGTTATGATCATTTATTATTTGTTCAATCTTGGAATCATTTGTATCAACACTAACACAGTTCGTGTCCCAGAGGGGACTGTGGGCGTTAAAGTCTCCAGTTAATGAGAAATCTTCTTGCATATCCGGCAAATCTTTGGGTAAATTTTACAGATCATAGTTGCAAGAGGGTTGATTATACATGTTGTAAATTTTAAAGGTGTTATCATTCATGTGTAATTCAACTCCAGATAACTGTAAGTCTGAAGTTTTAATTATCATAGCAAGTAAGTTACTTTGTTATGCATATATATCACATTTCCTAATGGATCAGTTAGGTTTCTTTTTAACTGGGCTAGCATTACTTTTTTTATTAGGTTTCGATTCTTTAAATATTACTTCCTGATGTTTACTTTGATTATGATTTGCTTTATTATCATTTGAATTATGGTTAGGTTTTCCTATAAATTTTTGAAGATGAACATGCCTGTTGCACGCTTCTTTATAAGAAGATCAGCACACATACAACCAGTATTGTGTGTATCTAGTTTGCATATTGTTTTTTTTATAATTTTTTTTTTTGACAAAGTTATCGATTACATTATTAATTTTGTGTATATTCATGTTCTTAATATCATTAATTTCAGATAAGAAGCAATCATTGCACTCGCAAGAGATTTTGTTGGCAGTTTTATTCTCGGTTGTTTTGTGAGAAATCATTGATTTCCAAGTTATGCCTATAACTGGAGAAAGATTTATTTCTTCGAGGGGTGCATTGGTAATTGAATTTTCTTCTATTACTTGCGTATCAGAAGGATTCTTATGTGCCTCAACCTTTACCGCATGTTTAACGGCTTTATTAATTGTTATATTGAGTTCAGATTCAGTGACTTGGAGTTGAGGCAATGTATCTGTTTCTTCAACAAGTTGATTTGGTACTTCAACCTTAAAAGAAACCTCATTAGCCTTCCAGGAATATAATTTCACTGCCAATGACACAAGTGAGAGCTGACTCCCGAATGCCCACTCCATACCATACCCCGAAGGGATGGTAGTACCACCATGATTAGAGTGGCTCAAGTGTAAGTCAACCTGCTTGATAGGCCTGAGAGCATTTCAGGAATACAATCATTCCCACTTTAATCATGCGAGGGCCAATTTTGGTACTGAGATAGTTCCGCATGCCAATAAAAAGGTTGACATTCTTATGGTCCAAACACTCGGGTATTTGGTTAGACAACCACAGCTCCCACAATTGGTTTCGAAAATAATTCCAATCCCAGCATTGGTATTCCTTCCCAGAAATCATGACAGTGAAAGGAGGATAAGAGGTTTGATAGCAAGGTGGGAGAGAGCTGTTAAAATTTGAAGGAGGTTGAAGTAATAATAAGAAAAATAAAAAGTATGAGAGAAATTTGGTGTCGAACTGAGGAAAAATCGTCTTCGTATATCTGATTAATGACTGTTACTATCGTTTGCTTTAAGAATCCTTGCTTTCCTACGAGGTAACGTGCCACACACAGCCATATACGATCTGTATAACGCCCGTGGTCTTAATAGTCGTGTATTTGCAGCCTTTGTGGAGGTTTATTCAGTAATTACAATTATCTACACTTAGGTAAGTGTTTGTTGCAGTCGTTGTGTTCATCTTTATGGTTGGAATAACTGTTATAACATATAATGTTGTACACTATATTCTATATATCATATACTATATATTATATACTTATCTATGGCAATGTTTGTAGGGATGGCGGCGGCAAACAAAGACAACTCTGTTGAGCATATAACTCAAAGAGGGCGAATTATTGGTGAGTGACAGCGTGGTGTTCCGACACGAGATATTGCCGTCAGCATTGAAGTGTCAACACGCACAGTCCAAAGGTGGATATCAAGATGGCAGGAAGAGGGGACATTGGCAAATAGACCAAGGAGAGGACGGCCACGTGTAACAACACGACAACACGACGAACAAATCGTTGCAGCATCCAGAGCAAACCCCAAGAAAGCAGCGGTAAACATCACGCAAGAATTGCATCTCCCGTGCTCTCCCCAGACAACCAGACGTCGACTGAAGAGCTAAAGGAATGGCACCGTGACGCTCGTCTGGGATTTGCTCTGCAACATCTCGTTGACGATTCCGATTATTGGAAAATTGTCATCTTTAGTGACGAAACTTACTTTATGTCGGTGGAGGCCACAGCAAGGCATGTTTGGCGACGCATCGGCACAAGATATGATGCTAGCAACATTCAAGAGAGAGCCAGGGGCGGCAGGGTTGGAGTAAATTACTGGGGCTGGATGTCGAGTCACGGCCCAGGGGAACTAGTAAGGGTGAACGGCAAGTTGAATGCCAGGGAATATGTATTACTTCAACAAGATGTGATGCTGCCAACAGTAAGAGCCATGGCAATCCCTGGCAACGAACCCATCATCTCGGTCCATGACAAGAGCCCAATACACACCGCCCACATTGTGACCGAGTGGTACAGGAGGCACCCTAAAATTTAGGTAATGGACTGGCCTTCCAAATGCTGTGATATCAACCCCATAGAAAATCTATGGAGAATAATGAAACAAGAAATAAAAATGGGACCAGAACGGACATGCGATGCTATTCACCGATCAGTGAGAAAGGTATGGGAATCCGTGCGAGGCAGACCAAACATTTGCGAACGCCGGAACGAGGTAATAGACGCCCGCGGTGGTTGGAGGTCATTAATTTATGTAGATATATGTATTCATTCTCGTAAGGTGTATGAAGTTGCACATTAAGTATATTTTATTTTAATTTTTACATGCAGTAATATATTCATGAAACGAATTCAATTGAATTGTTACCCGTTACCCATATTATTTTATTATTATTTCATGCAATATAATTGCATCCAAATCCTTTACTAGATTAGTATACCCAGTAATGTGTTCTTAGCATGGAATGATAAAATACTACCCTTGCAAAATTGATGCTTTAATGAATCATACAACCCAGGATAACAAAACCTGGTGTGTAACATATTTGTGACCAGATTCGTATATTATTGGTAATACAGGTATTTATTGCCCAAAAATAGATGCAGCCAAGCCTAAGTTTTGGCTGAGTTAGCCAATTTGATTGGCTTTTGTGATTCTTGGTCAATACCAAATACCAAAAACCTATCAAACATTTACCATAATTCAAATAGTGGATCCAGGTGATATAAGACGGAGGGCAGAAGGGCAGATGGAGAGAGAGAGAGAGAGAGAGAGAGAGAGAGAGAGAATACAGCTGCTTATAGGATAATGAAATGGAGGATATTACCGTCTGAATAATATTAATATATATGTCATATACTATATATTATATTTAAGGCTTTTTATATAGACAATATGGTAAGGAGTGAAAACAATACGATGTGATAAGATTTCATAATTATTTTCCAAAATACATACGATAACATATTTATTAAAGCAGATGGTCTCAAATATATCCATCAAATTAATAACTAAACAGGAATAAAAGTTCTCTCTGTCTCTCTCTCTCTCTCCATACACTGTATGCAATTCTTTCGTTACATCTATTATATATCGCCCGCCACCCTCCACCCTCTCTCTCTCTCTCTCTCTCCTTCTTTGTCCATATATATTTCTTTCATTATTGCGTTTTTTTGCCTGATTACCGTAATTTCCCTCCTCCTCTCATTCGAACTACTCCAACTATGCATCGGTTGTTTGAACGTTGGCCACTTTCAGGGCAAGAAGGGCATGATCACTCCGAGCCAGGCCTGGCGGGGCGACACTGGTTTTGTAACTGGCTGTACATTACTGTAAATATTGTGCTGAGTTAAGGCGGGTTTACACGGCCGAACAGCTCGCCGAGCCCGGTTGTCGAACCTACTTGTAGAACGGCTCGAAGAGCTTTCAGACAGTACATCGAACTTCAGTGTGCCTCGTGCTAAAAGAACGTCAACATGTCTCTCGACCAGGACGATTTGATAGCCATTGCTTTAGCAGTGGCACTAAGAAAGGAAAAAAAAAAGATCAAAGTGGACGAAGGATTGGCTACTAAAAAGAGAGAAATTTTCACACACAAACTTGCTTGTTGCTTTAAAATTAGAGCCAGATGACTGGCGCAATTATTTGCGTATGGATGAAGACACGTACATTGATCTACTGAATCGTGTCAGCCCTTTCATTACTTATGAAGATAAAACTATGAGGAAGCCATAACTCCACATGAAAGACTGAGTGTCACTTTACGCTATTTGCAACAGGAAGGTCACTTAATGATCTAAAATATTCTGCCATTATTTCCACCAGCTCTTTGTCATCTATCATACCAGACACATGTGCTGCTATCTACAAGGTCCTTCACAAAGCATATCTTAAGGCAATGAATAATTTGTAAGAGTTGTATATTTGTAAATGTTTATTGATAACATATGACACCTGAAATGTAGTAACATATTATAGTAAGCTTGGTAAAAATGAGAAAAATAAAACATATACCAAGTTAACGTAGGGCATATGCTATAACCTAAGGTTGAAAATTTGAAAAGTACTGCGACATCCCGGAACTACTGCTGTTACTGCAATAACTATACACTGAGTTATTTGAAGGCATTGGTAATGGTACCGGCTCTTGGTGTGTTGTAACTACTCGAGATGAAGAATTTAAATTCCCCATCTCTGCCTCAAAAAGTACATCGTTTATGATTTTTCTAGTTATTATTGAAGTTCGCTGGTCCATTGCAAGTATCCTACGTGTGACGTATTTCCCGAAGCTATCCATACCAGACATATCTGTATTTACAGATTCATCAAGTTTTCTTGCAACTGTATCCAATATTTGATCAGATTTAGAGAGACGTTTGCGAGGACGTTCCTGTTGGCTCGTGCTGGGTTTAGCATTTTCCGTTTCATCCCCTTCTTCATTCTGAAAGTAAAGATACATAAAAAGAAAGTAATTGTATGTATGTATGTGTGTGTGTGTATGTATGTGTGTGTGTATGTATGTGTGTGTGTATGTATGTGTGTGTGTATATACACACAGAATGCTTCCATAGGGATGATATTTCAAACAGAATAACTGTGCCAGGGTTATCAGTGGATCCTAATTCTGTTGCAAGTTTAGCGCAAGGTCATGGAATGCGAAACTATTCCAAAATTGCTAAAGACGTACGTGTGAAATTTAAAGATTTCTTTAATAACGAGGGTGCAGTACCATGGCAAAGAGACTTCGTGTAAACCAAATAATAAAGTGTAGGTGTAGGCTACTGTTTTGTGGAATGAACATTATACAAATATTAAAATAAAAGGTACTGTATTACTTTAAGAGAAAGTATTTGTAACTGAATTACATGGACCTACTTTCTGCTAATAAAATATAAAGTATATGAGTTTTTTGTCACTTACCTCATCATTCATGTTGTCAATATCCCCCAGATTAGAGCAGCTCTCTCGTGCGACATCCTGATCTAATACAAACATCATCTCCTCATAAAACCAAAGTGATGTCGCATATATATCATCTGCTGAGGTCCCAGACGTCTTCGAGCTTTCTATTTTCTTGTGTTCTCTCCTAAAACTTGCTCGTAAGGAGTTTATTTTCTTCGTCACGGCGTCTCGTGTGCAGTCAGGCTCGAGTTCTCTCAATATTTCAATGTTTCTGGCTACTTTATTGGAATAGTCTTTTGATTTAACTTTCCATAAAGCTGGATGAGCCCGATATGGATGTATGAAATCAAGTACGACTTCCTTCTCATTCTTGCTCTCATTAATGGCAGCCATTATTCATTTCTTTGATGATGTTTCCTCTAGCAGGTTTGAATAACAACTGAGGTTCGATGCTCGACACCGTTCACACCGTTCGTCAAACAATGTAGCTCCGCCCACAAAAGTCAAGATGAGCCTGACTTTCATCGAGCCGTTCGACGAGCGCGCTCGGACAACCAAATAGCCCGTTTACACGCTCGAACATCAATTCAAACACAGGGTTGTCGAACCAGGCTCGACGAGCTGTTCGCCCGTGTAAACCCCGCTTTAGGTTAAGAATTTTCATCTTTCATGTCTCGCTTATTACTGACTTAGGTGCGGAAGTGTTTTCTCCCTTTGGCCACTTTCCTATAACTATCTTTTGAGTGAAGGTTAGCTGGTGAGTCTGAGTGGGAGTTGTAGCGCATGTGACTGTGCCCTCAGCCAATAATTCGAGGACGTTTGCAAGTAACCTCTTGTAATAAATCTGGGGTTTTTACGGTTTCGTTTTCAATTACCCTTTCAATAAAGTGTATTTTATTGTCTGTATTGCTGGTCAATTTTACTTTTTAGCCTACAAGCTATGGTAGTAAAGGCAATTTTGTTGGAAGGCCCAGTAAGCGCTTAGACAAATTATTCAAAATTTAAAGTAAAAATAACTTTTCGATAAGTATCTTATCAAAACAGCAGAGTTCCTAGATATATAAGTATATATATATATATATATATATATATATATTATTTATATAATATATATATATATATTTATATTTATATATATATATATAGATATAATATTTGAGTATTACCTGCTTTATAGAATACATATCGAAAAAGGGACATGTTTCTTGAGGCATTGCAAAATAAAGCTATAAGATATTTTGTAGCATGAAAACAAATATATTTTCCGACTTTGAAAACTAAAAATAAATTCTGGTATTGGTAAATATAATATAAAGAAAAATGGTGTAGATTGCATCGGGAAATGAAAATGAAAGAAACTGTCCTGTATAGCAATATGAAAATTTAAATCAATTTTGTATTATTGCAAAATGAAAAAGAAAGTGAATAATATATTGCAAAGAAAAACTACAAGCGATTTTCATATCACAAAATAAAACGAAAAAAGTAGATAGTATGGCCATAACTGCAAATTGTAGGACAAAACAGAAATTAAAAAGAATATTATGGTGTGGCAGAAATAAAAGCATCTTTGACAGGACTGAAGGAAATCTGAAAGGTTTTACCATCGGACAAAATATTATTTCGTCCGCCGTATTTGTGAATTGGTGTATATACTATTACCTGGTAGTTAGATATATAGTTAGATACGGACAACACTGAGATTGTTTTAGAATTAAAATATTATTATTAAGGCATAACAAAGTACACCCATTGTATGCACAATTTGTCCCTTAGCTGCAGCCCCTTTCATTCCTTTTGCTATACCTCCTCTTTCTTCCGCCTTACTTTCCACCCTTTTCTAACAATTGCTTCAACATTATTTTCAGCGCTGAATGACCTCTTAGGTCCCAGTTCTTGGCCTTTGGGCCTAAACTGTATATTCCAATTTCAGTATAACAGGACAAAGCATTATTTGTTTGTCGAACTTCGCATTATATTAGTTTTTTTTTTTCTCTCTGAAAACTTTCAACTTGAGTCATTGCATTCCAGGGCTGGATTTCCACTTTCCAGGTTTTCTTCGCATAAAAGTAAATCCAGTTTTTACTTCATTAGCGATTAAATCCATTTTTTATTTCATCTACAATTAGAAACAGTTTTTGCTTCATCTCTAATTACATCCAAAGTCTTTCTCAGCAGCGATTAAAATCAGTTTTTAATTCTCCCGCTGTTACATCAGGTTTTTACTTCACCTGCAATTCAGTCTGTTTTACTTCTTTACCTGCAATAAGATCAAGTGTTACTTTCTGTGTTTTTTATTTATTTATCAATTTTATTTCATTTACATTTAGATTTAAGTTTTACGTTACTTGTGATTGAGTTTAGTTTGTGCTTCATTTCTGTTCAGATCCGGTTTTCATGTGACCTACGATTAGATCTATTGACCTACTGACCTACTTCTTGATTCATTTTTTTTTTCGCCCTTGATGGGCCTCAGATTGGTGCATCACTCCATTTAGATTTGGTTATAAGGATCTTGTAAATCCTGTTTTTCTTCACTGGAATTAGGTCCAGTTGTTACTTTTCTAGCAATTAAATCCAGTTTTTGTTTAATTCTTTACTTGCAGTTAAATCCCCTTGTTACTTCACGTGCAATTAAATCCCCTTGTTACTTCATGTACAATTAAAATCCAGATTTGCTTCACATACAGTGAAATCTACTTTTTTTTCTTCACTTACAATGAAATCTCCTAGTTTCTACACGTGCAATTAAATTCAGTTTTTCTTCACTTGCAATTAAATCCACTTGTTACTTCATCAGCAATTAAATCCAGTTTTGACTTCTTCACTTGCTGTTAAATCCCCTTGTGACTTCACGTGCAATTAAATCCGGTTTTTACTTCACATTCATTTAACTCCTGTTTTTGTTCATTTGCAATTAGGTTGAGCTGTTACTTTACCGGCAATTAAATTAAGTTCTACTTCATCTGTAATTAGATCCAGTTTTTACTGCACTTGCAATAAAACCCGTTGTTACTTCATGTGCAATTAAATCAAAGTTTTACTTAACCTACAATTAAATCAAGTTTTTCTTCACTCACAATTTATATCCATTTTTTACTTCTTCACTTGCAATTAAATTCCCCTGTTACTTCACATGCCGTTAAATCCTATTTGTTTTTCTTCACTTGCAATTAAATCCCCTTGTTACTTCACCAGCAATTAAATCCAGTTTTTACTTCACATACTGTTCAGTTAAATCCCGTTTTTCTTCGGATTTCCGAAAAAAATATATTTCCAAGTAAAGATAAGCTAATATAACTCACATGGGCTGATTAAGAGATATCCTCTTTGTCGGAAGGTTGCCATTGCATCAAAATCGATAGATGATGGAAATAAGTCAAAACAAAAAGTGTTATTGCTTTCTTTTCCTTTTAATGTCCTACAATTCTAGTCACTTCTGACATCCATTTCTGACAGATTAACAGGGCCACATTTCTAGACTCATACGATTCACCCGAAGTTTTTTTATTCTTATATGAATGGTTGACGATGAAAGAAAAATGCAGAAATCGAAAACTTTCATGAGAAACCAATCAGAGGGAGCGACGTAGGCCTGTGGAATGTAAAGGACTGAAAGCGCAGTTAACGCCCAGAAAGAAAGGAAAAAGGAGCAACGAATAAATAACTGACTAGATGATTTTCTTTGTTATTGTTATATATATTGTTAGAAGTTGCTTTATTCCACGACGTGGCGAAAAGGTTAGCTATACTTAAGGCAATTTCCTCCCCCTGCTTTATTCATTTTGTGTCCTTTATTGATGACTTTCTGACAGACATTTATCATGACATTCTCATTACCTTAGTAATCGTAACCGACATTCTATACAAAGGGAAATCGTTTTACCTCTTATTGCCCCATTTGACAGACTTCAAGATAACTGAAAGGGAAGGGTGGACTACAGAGAATGACTCAGCATATGATATCTATCACCCGTATCTGAAAACAAGTTGACAAATGCATGAAAACACATCAACAACGCAGGGAAAACCTTTTCCATTTGACAGCAATTATTCTTCATTCAAGATTAATAGTCGTTTGCGTCCCTTGTCCGGATCTTTCTCCACAGTGATAAAACATCTTGTTCACGCTGCACGAGGCGGATTTTTGCTTGAGACAACAACGGTCCTGTGATGTGGTTACAACCTCCGTTGTCATTATTCCATGAAATGCTAAAGGAGAAGAAATACTGATGCGAAAAGGAAATCCTTTGTTTAGCCAGTCAGGGATGATGATGATTGATGATTGGTGTGTTTATTTTTTCCCACAAACCTTGTGATAAGTGATACATTTTACGCTCGTTAATACACAAAAGGGAAAGTTCCAAGGAAGAATACTTTGTATATTTAACTTTTTCTGCATGACTTAGTCCTCCAAGTAGTTGTTTAAGCCCTTATAAGAATTATATATAACGATTTTTTTCTCAAGATTTTATATATATATATTATACTATATATATATATATATATATATATATATATATATATATATATATATATATGTAGTATGTATATATATATATATACACATACATATACATATACATATACAAACACATACACGCATACACACACGTGCCTCTTTATAATGGATATACGCGTGGCGGCATACAGGATAAGATCAAACCACGGACCATACAAATGCAAGCTCAGCCCTGTACCACAGAATTATCCCATTTTTGCTTGCTTCCCTTTGTCCCGTATTTCATTCCATGGATATCCAACCACTCTTAAAATGAGCGAAGGGTAATAATGACGCGTTATTATAAAAACAGTAGAAACGGTATTTTTCCCCGTTTAGAATTCAATTGTTTCTCTGTCACTTGTAAATTCAATGAACATCTGTCAGATCTCCTAAGGAGAATGAAAAATGTTTCCCGCCTAGCAGGTTTTCCATCCCATTAAATCGGAATTATCTCATATTCGTTGGATTGTGCTATACCGTAAGGGAACCTATTAGGTAAATGGATTCAGACTATAAAAAAGTTCGGCTACCTGTGATCTATTCGGTGGACTTGCAGGGAAATATTTGATAAAGTGCACATTATCATTTTATCACTAAACGCTCTCATATAGATGCGTTCCTTGTATGAACGAACAACATGAATGTAAATTTCTTGAAGAGACAAAGAAAAAAAAACGCATAATTATGTCATCATGTGATTGTAAATATTACATTAGCCCGAGACGTTAAGATATATATTTCAACCAAGTTGATTTATGATGCTTTTCTATTGGAATGTTCGGTGGGGTGCCCAGTGGCATGATTAAGAGAGAGAGAGAGAGAGAGAGAGATGAGAGAGAGAGAGAGAGAGAGAGAAAATCAGCTGTTCTGTAAGCGTCTTCAGGAGGGGAGCATTTTCAATGTTGTTTTGCTGACTATATTTATACGAAATTTATGGAATACTTCGAATCTTTGCGATTTTCGTAAGACCAGTTAAAAATACGATCGACACTCAAGAAGCGTTGCGACACAAAGATGAGGTTACGAACCCCCCCCCCTCCCCCCCCCAAAAAAAAAAAAAAAAAAAAAAAAAGTGGGGGACGGGGGAGGGGCGATTGTGACAATGGTGCCAGTAGCAATAACACAATGAATGAATGGATAGATATAAAGCAAATCAAGACATAGAAAAGACGATTCTGTTAGAAAAAAGATACATAGGAATAGAACAAAAATAATTATATTAAATGATTTTCTTTGGTGGGAATCACGAAATTCTGCTCTTACAAAATTGATTAGGATTAGACTCCTTTTAGGGCAAATGGTGATTGTAAATCCTAAAATAGGAGAAACTATGATATAGCTTCAGTGATAAGGATTTAAACCTCTCGTGATAAATATCCAAGTCGGCGAGATTGAATATCAACCCTTTATTTCTCCCATCTGTTTGAACCGTAGAATCGTTCGTATCAAGTCTTCCAATGTTCCAGTTTGCTGATCAACAGTTGTTGCATTCCCTTTGCAAAGTCGAAAGTTGAAAGTGACTGTCAGACCTTCAAATCTAAATGTATAGTCTTTATAGCAGTAAACTCAAAAAGTAGTTAGAATTGACGTCAAAGCTTAATATTATTTCCTTAAGTTTTACAACCTAGTATTGGCCGGCTTGCAAAAGTCGCATGATATTTTAGTTTTATGATAATAGACACATACTGTTGCAAGCGCCTTAGTGGCGTGGTCGGCATGGTGTTAGCGTCCCACCTCGTTGGCCGCGAGTTCGATTCTCGGGCATTCCACTGAGGGGTGAGAGATGTGTATTTCTGGTGATAGAAGTTCACTCTCGACAGGGTTTGGAAGTCACGTAAAGCGGTTGGTCCTGTTGCTGAATAACCACTGGTTCCATACAACGTAAAAATACCATACAAACAACAAACATATTGTTGCAATCTGTGACTTTAAGTACGTGTATTCCAATTCGGTTAAAAGCTCCATGATGTCATGTCTCGGGGTTCTTATTGTAGTCAAGGTCAGCCATGAAAAACATAACATTCCAAAACTGGAATTGCCAGCGCAACCACAAAGGGTTTCCCTTGCATATTCACACACTGTTATACATGCAAGAGCGGGCGAACATCGGGTTTATTATAATGGGAATCAGTAAATTCCATTTGTCGGACGGCTGTAAGCGTTGCATAGGATCATCCCGGGCATTTGCATCCTGCAAACGGCTCTATATTATCTCCCTCGCGAGCATTTGGTGGCGTCTCCAGACCTCCGCTCAAGTGGTTTCTCCTTGTGAAGTTGCACTTCGTTTGGTCGGCTGTCAGATGCCTAACTCTTTGTAAAGAGACTCAAGTAAGTTGGAAACTGCGATTCCTAATGATTTGTCTAACTTTCTTTTAAATTCTTCCACACTGTTGCTGTTTACAACTTCTGGTGGGCAGTTTATTCTACGGTCATATCTTGTATGTAAAGTTCTCACAATGGGATGTGTGCATCTCTTCAGTTGTAGTATTCATCCATTATTCCTTGTCTAGTTTTCGTTTAACAAATAAGTTACTGACAGAGAGTCGCACAGGAAAAGGAATGAACTAAAGGTTGTGCCTACCACAGAAAATGAATTACAGTTCTATCGTCTTTCCAGGTCTCATTTCATGCATCACGCCTTTGAACATTCCAAGATGTGGGAACTGCTGAAAGTTGGAACTGTTCTTCTTGAAGTTGTGGTATCATTCTGAGCGAAACGGAGTCGATGGGTAGTTTTGTGGGGCTCTCGGCATCCCATCTTGCAGTTACAGTTCGCTTAAAATGACTGAAATGCTGAAATATCTAATACTGAAAGGCATAACAAAAGTAGACAGTAATCCTTTCACATTTAAATGAAAAACCAGGACAAGAAATAATGGATGGAAACTAGAACTGAAGAGGTACAACACATCCCATTGTGGGAACTTCTTTACATACAATATGTGACACGTGGAATAAACTGCCACCAGACGCTGTAACAGCAAAAGTGTGGAAGAGTTTAAAGAAAGCTAGACAAAATCATTAGGACTACGTGAATGAAGTGTACAACTTGCTCCTAGAGATAAGTGGGCACACGATGTCACCTCGAATGGACGAATAAGTCTTTGAGACATCCT
>NC_061100.1:4181189-4206189 GCF_015104395.2 Macrobrachium nipponense | reverse complement strand
CCAATCCTGAGGACTTTTATGCAAGATCGGACCAACTTACAGTCGGACTCCAAAGTCCGCAGACAATCACCCAATAAGTGTACTTGAGTGCAATCTCTGCACAGAGAAGGAAATGAATAATGGATGTTGGTTAACTACTGACTACACGTTCATCCCAGAGTGTCCGATGCTGGCTCAAGGTTGTACGTCGACAAAAATAAATCTAGAAGACTACCGTTCTTAAACAGATAAATCATATAAATAATTACAATCTTTTAATATGAGGAGATTATTATTATACAAAGAGTCAAAATCCATGACGAAACATGAAGCGTCCCAAAATAAAATCCACACAAATGCAAACAAAACATATTAGAGAGAAGAAAACAAAATAAATAACAATATTATCAATCAACAAAAAGTAAATATTATTCATGCAAAAAACACAATCTATGTCAGTTACAAAATCTAAGGCAGTGGTGCGTGGAAAGTTCTACCTACGCGCTTTGGAGCATTCGGATATTTTTAATGGGCCCCAGGCTCATGCTTTTTATTTACCTGTGTTAGTTATCACAATAATAATAATAATGATGATGATGATGATAATAGTAACAATAATAATAATAATAATAGAGTAAAATTACTTTTAGGTATTCACCACTATAAGGCTTCAAGTATAATATACTATAGGAGATTCACATCAGCCGTGCATTTGATGTCTTGGCCGGTCCCTTACGACACTCCTGATTGGCTGTTGATAAGCCATATAGGTAGGATGTATGTTCCACCTCTCCTGATGGATCCTTTTGAAAGACGTATCCCTCAGGAGAGGTGGAACATACATCCTGCCTATGTGAACTCTCGAGAGAGACTGAGTTTCCAGCCCCGTGATTGGTTTACCAACAGCCAATCAGGGGCGTCGTAAGGGACTGGCCTAGACATCAGATGCACCGGTGATGTGAATATACTATAACTCTCCTGAGAAAATATAGTTTGGCGTGAATTTTGTATTATAAAGATGCAACACAATTAATTTAATCGGGGGTTCTCCTTTCTCACTGTGGGTTGTTTTCCCCCTTCTCAGTGGGTGTGCGAGTCATCGAAATTCAAGTAATGGTCATTAGTTACATGAAAATCAGAGACCTAACTATCACAAACATTGTCAAAATCCTTTCACGAAAGCATTTCTGTGCCTGTCCAGCCCAAGATGGTACTGCAAATTCCTCTCAGCACGCGATCCATAATTATATCAAAACAGAAGTACAAATCACTTTTCATGCATGTGATATTTTTAACTTGCTTACACACTCAAGGACCTCTCTCTCTCTCTCTCTCTCTCTCTCTCTCTCTCTCTCTCTCTCTCAAATGAAACGATTGTAGAAGCTATCTGAAAAACACTTGTTCATTACAAACTACTTTCCTGTAATAAATCACTATTTAATAGTAAATATTCAAGGGCAATTTAGATGTACAGAATATTAGATATTCCAGACAGCTTCAATTTAATGAAGTCATCTTCTTCCATCGCTAAAAAGTTTTGATTAGGAAATAGGAGGGGAAATCCAATACCCTTTTCTAGTCCAGACCCGAATAAAACAAGAAGAAAGAAAACGAAGACAGGAAGGACTTTTGGCTCCAAAATAAACCTCCTGGCCGCTCCCTAAAACAACCTTTTCCGATGAATTTCCAAACCTGAAGACTGTTGAATGTTAATCTAGCGTAAACAGCAATCGGTACTTTTATTCTACGATTATGACTCATGATTAGTTTTTTAACTCTCTAATAATTCATAACAAGATTTCCATCGTATTTCTTCAATTACCATCGTAATTATAATAGTCATTTATGCCACAAGCACCATCATAATTCTGTTTATTAACATCCTCCTCAATACCCAAGTAATGTTAGTTCTGTATAACACTGAACAGCGAAAATATCTATTTTTTATCGGACGAAAATACTTGCATCAAGATATACGTGAAACAAATAAATACCACTATTTCAATGTTCGTGCATTACGTCCTCTTCCATACATGAACAGTACAGCATATGCTTTGCAGCAGCCATCCCAGTTTTACTGATGAAAAATAATCATAAATTCGCAAAATAGCAAATTCGTAAAGTAATATATGAGTCAAGGATGATAATGGAATATGATGCTGTTTTTCATATAATCATTTGCCTTACAAAAGGGCTCCAGTTGAACCAACGGAGAAATTATTGTTCTGAACAAGACTACCATGCAATTCGCCACTTCTTAGTTCTTGAAACAAGTTAAGGAAGTTGGACAGCTAACAGGAAAGGACTGAAAACAAGGGATGAAAAGTAAAAGGCAGAAAGCGGGGCAGCTGAGGCCAGATAGATGTTGCTATCTAAAGTGCGTCCCACACGGCACACTGTACGAGAAGAATGTATTCCTTAGGGAATAATCTCAGGGTATTACAATAATTCTTCCAGGGGTTTTCACCCAATAGTTTCAGATGATGTTTTCAGAGAGTAAAGAAAGCGAATGGCCTCTTCATTGAAGCGTTTAGAAAACCGGTCACGCGGGTGTCACTTTATGTCAGATATATAAGTCCAAGTCCTATTCTTCACTATTTTTCATCCTCTTTTTCATACGCTCTCTTTCTATTCCTATTTTCTTTAATTTCTTTTATTTATGTATGTTTCTTTTGCTCTTTTCTTTCTTTACAAAAATCCTGTATAGGCTCTTTTTGGTCTCTTTATCCCTTTATCGCTCTTTCTGCATTTTCCCCATGTCTTCCTCTTTTTCGTGTATTTATCAACCCCTCACACATACTGAAAAGATATCAAGCGTGCGAGGATAAAAATTCACCTTTTCAAATTCACTTTGCTGAATAACAAACAGCTCGAGTTCAGTGACATCCAGTGCACACCACTTCGACAATGAAAGACAGATGAATGAAATCCTTCATCGCAGTGCATCAAGTTGCTGTAAAATCTAACCATATCATCATAGACTTTTGTATGTTAAAAAGCGTACTATTTTTATTACAGAAACTTCATGCAAAAAACTATGAGTAGCTTTTCATCCTAAGCTGAAAGAATTTGCATGTGGCGGTACTTTAAAAGGTAATTTATCCTATTTGCATATTCTGCATATAATCCCGAGTACTACACACGCACACACACACATTCTAAACATATATTATATATATATATATATATATATATATATATATATATATATATATTATATATGTAGATATATATGTATATATATATTATATATATATATATATATATATATGGTATATAATATATATATATATATATATACATGCATATAATATATATATATAATATATATATATCATATATATATATATATATATATATATATATATATATATATATATATATAAGGAAAACAGCAGGGATGGGAGATATATTCACAAGGAAGCAAAGGAGACGTTTTCTGGTATAATTTATCAAGCGACGTTTCGGGTGCTAGCCCCATCATCACAGCTGTAAAAAAAAAATGCGTAAAACATAATAAAAAGACTCATCCTAACAGCCAAAATCAATTTATCATAAAATTCACATTAAAACTTTTTTTCATAGAGCTAAGGGTGAATTACCTATCAGTAACTACTATGAATGATTATTTTGTATGGAAGTGATATATTCTGTGCTTGGTATGTTGCTGGTCAAGTCCCATTCCATAAATAACTCCTCAGAAATTTCCACGCATTGAATTCATGGCCTCGGTTCATAAGGCACTAAGACATTTTACTGAAACGAGTTTAAATTGCTCAGTCACTCTCTCCAATCAAGCCTGGGCCGTCTTGCTGAAAGGGCTAGTGTCAAAACCCCAAGACTACAAGGGCATATATATATATATATATATTATATATATATATATATATATATATATATATATATATATATATATATTATAACAACAGGACATAGAACAAAAGTAAAATATACGGTATATAATTTGACACTGTATCACTTTTTTAACTCTCTTTTTTTCTTCTTCTTCTTCCTCTTTCCCAGAATTTACATTATTTTTCACATCTGGGATCCAGGTTCGCTGTTGGGTGGCTGGAAAAGTTTCATGATTTTTATCGCAAAAAATCTCAATCTGAATTTGTTCATTTTAATCCGCTTTTTCTTTTATTCATATATCCGAGTTCCAGTGGATGCAATATACGAGTTTTATTATATTTCCTCTCCAATTAATCTCAGTTTTATACAGATCCGGTCGGGACACTGAAAAATTTAATGATAGTGACCTTTTGGCCTCTCTCTCTCTCATCTCTCTCTCTCTCTCTCTCTCTCTCTCTCTCTCTCATGGTTGTTCCCGTCTCTCAGTAGAGCCTGCGTCAGATTATCTCTGCTAACCTGAACTGTGATTCAAGTACTCGATTGGTATAATCGATTGTCTTGAGGTCATAACCTCGGTTGGAGAAAGTGAAACCTTTCATTAAATATCCATCCCATCCCCCACCCCACCTCTCTCTCTCACTCTCTCTCTCTCTCTCTCTCTCTTCCTGAACACTGATAAATAACTCGAAACCAAACAACTGCACTTTAAACAGGTTCTGTTAGTGGCATCTGGAAACTGGTAAACGTATTACAAAATCAACGGTTCTAGTTATCCACGTAAAAAGTGTCAATGAATATATCGCACCTTGATCAACTTCAAGATACTATTCTATTTCTAAGAAGTCAGGATGGACGGACACCCATATGATGTTGGTAAATCTAAATATAAACAAAACAGTGAAACCTAAACGTATTCATTTTTTAATGCTTTTTTTACTTTGATAAAAAAACAGAATACATATGAGAAAACAATGCATAATGGGCGCGAGAAGCTTAGTAAAGATTACTACCACACAAGAAAATACAATATTATTCATTCGATGACAGCTCTGAAGCGAGTTTATAACACATATTGGTCTGTCTTCGATGAACAAACGTACTGGCTTGAATATGTTAGGTCAAATAGATAACTATGATTCAGTTTATCGCCTCAGATGATTATTATCTAATTCACGATAACTATTTGGAACCTGGTAACTCTTATTGTTGGTTATCATGTACTGTGTATTCTGCTGGTTCTTCTTACGTATATAACCAAATTTCCATTAGATGAGGTCACGCATTTTTTCATGCTTGAAGAATGTTTAAATTTTTCTCTTACACAACCTTCCATATCGCATCATACATTACCGTAAAAAAAATTCACCAAGAATATAGACCCAAATTTTATATAATTACAGGTGTAACTTTCATAGGAGATACAACAATATTTATGATCATCATTGTCATTAATATAACCAACATGGTTATGCCAAGAAATTTAAAGAGTTCATCTTCAAGTAAGTGCTTGTGCATATAATTCTCTTTAAACAAACTCTCTCTCTCTCTCTCTAACCCTCCCAGTAAGCTTTCATAAATCTCATTCCCGGCACTAAACTTCCTTAAGAACAAAACCTAGAGAAAAAAAAACCTCCCATGCTGTCAGCGAACTAGGCTCCCCTAAACGCCATCCTACCCTGACTACGAACATTGCCCGAATGCTGCGTTGCCTCGTTGTTAAGCAAGTTACGTTATCGGCCCAATTTATGTTTACCAGCTTCTCTTGATGCCCTTCTCAAAATATTAGCCAGCCGGACTTTTTTTTTCCTCCTCTTGGACGAATTGTGAATCCGATAAGGAAAACACAGGCGCAGTTGGCTTCACTTCCCGGGTACCTCTAGAGTTACTATCCTGCTCTATACGTTTTTTTTATCCCCTGAGTTGGCGAATTAAAAGGAAAACATTTAGTAAATGTAAAAGATCTGTTCAGTTTCCATTGATAAATATTGCTACTTAGCTGTGATAAGGATATGGTGAAGGCTGATAGAAGTATGATAATGAGGGTAGTTTATTACAGTTAAAGGAAATTCGAGTCACTCGACCTAGCTTCTCATATCATTACTAGCAAAAAAAAAAAAAAAATAACCTTGTGCACTGTTTTAACGGGCAAAAAATATTGTAATAGAAAAAAATATATTTTTCCTTGTGTGCTGTTGTAAGTGGCAAAAATTTTTCTATACTCCGCAAAGTACACACACATAATTGTGTGTAGAAACGTGTAGGTAAAGAACGTACGGAGTGACAGTCGATTATAGTCTTCAGGTTATTTCATTTAGACTCTGTTCTTAACATTTCATTAATTACATAAGCGTTGCAATTTCTCAGATACTCTCACGATCTTTCTCAATATCTCGACAGTCAGCTCATACACCTATCGTCTGCTAGTAAAAAAAAAAAAAAAAAAAAAAAAAGCCTTCCATAAGACCTTATGTTTCTGGTGAGAGCAGAAATTTATCACGACTTGGCTCTAGAATCGATCGGACAGTCGATGAAATAGCAAAAGCGACGACATATATGATAAGCTGCTTAAAAAATTGCCTGATAATTTTCTAATCCTTGCCTCGTACAAATCTAACTCTTGTCCCATCATCATCATCTAATCCTCGCCTCATACTCATCTAATCTTACATCATACTTATGTCACTCAAAGCCAGACCTACATAATTCACGCCTTGTTGAATCGGAACCACTCTTCAGATCTTAATGAGCTTCTTCCCTCTTGTGGTAATCATATTTACATTTTTAATATCAATTACACATACACATACATTTATTATCTATCTATCTATCTATCTATCTATCTATCTATATATATATATATATATATATATATTATATATATATATATAATATATATATAATATGTATATATATATATATATAATTATATATATATAATATATATATATATATATATATATATATATTTATATATATATAATATAAATATAATATAATATATATATATATAGCATCGAATTCTGAAAATTTTTCGAGATGAAGCTCTGCGCGCCTTCATTTTTAGATTGTCAGACCCTGATCTTATTTCTTTCAGCGAACTCTAGGTTTCATGTCTCTTACTTGAAGCTTTTAATCAGACTTTTAAAAATATTTTGAAGAGGATTTCTTTGCCTTTGTAACGTCTTCGCAAAACATCAGCTTTTGTCGTCATCCTTTTTTTAGAACTCATTAACTTTCCTACTTAATTTTCTATTTTTTTTTTTTTAATCTTCTTAACTTTCAACTGTTTGCTCAGCAGGTATTATTTTTTCTTATTTATTTCAAGGTTTTATGTCGTTGAGGTATTGGCGCTTTCATCGACTTCAGGCGATAATGTTAGCGAAGGTGAAGCTTTCCTATTTCAAATTCTTTTATTAGCAAACGAAAAAAAAATTAATATCCGCTAAAAATGTATTTAGGAACTTTTAATGAGCAGCGATGTTAGTTTTGCAGCTGAAGAAGAATATAGTTTCAAACAACTCTTGTTTAATTCAATCTTTTTGGGCGTTCAGGGTTCTTCTAACTTGCCTTAGGGAGACCACAGAGGTCGAGTTACTATATCTGTCTGGGTTCCTTGTTTTCCATTGCACTCAGCACTGAATGGGTTATTCCTCCTTTTGTGTTATGTGATTTTTATAAGTTACGTAGTTCTTTATCGCATGTCATACTTTATATTTTCTGTTGTTCATATCCCATTGGTATGAGTATAAGAGAGCAGAACTGTCCCCATATCATACCTCAGCCACGACAGTATTTACACTCAAGCTAGACTCGTTCCCCGATCAATGAGGCGATAAAGTAAAATACCCAGCTTGAAACAGGTATATATCAGCTATCAGGTGCAATCGGTTGGATAAAATTCCCTTACTTCATTCATTAAAATCTGTCGAATTTCACTAATTCTATGAATCCTGTCGTAAATTTGTAAAGATATACTACTGTTACAGCACATTTTTCCATAAGCATCTAAAACTTTTATGAGGTTCCTTCTGTTATATACCCTTTAAAAAAAGAAAGAAAAAAAAAAGTTCTCAACCATATTGACTTTTTGTTAAATTATTTATCAAGAGCGTTAAGCTTCATGGCGGCTTCGGTAAGCTGCCACGGGACCTCTGCTTAAACTGGCAGATCGTTCTACTGCCTCAAGGAGTACAAGAAACGATAGTATTTATGGGGTGTGGGTGTAAGTTCTAACTGCTGGGCTTCTCTCTCTCTCTCTCTCTCTCTCTCTCTCTCTCTCTATACAACACTAATGCAAAAATGAGAACGTTAGTTAAAAGAAAAAAAAATTTAATCGGACACTGAAAACGGCAAGAAAGTGTTAAACTTTAAATACAGGAAAACTTTTCCTGTCTGATAAAAAACTTTCACAGCTAGCTGACGTTCTTTTACTGAAACAGTGCGCAGTTAACAAGAGGAGGAAAAAGCAGAGAGAGGAGAGAGAGAGAGAGAGGAGAGAGAGAGAGAGAGACCTTACCTTACCTTACAGACCTTACAGTTCGTTCGGGTTGCCCCAGTCCCTCAGTGTGAGGCGCCTCTAATGTCTACCAGAGAGTTGCTAGTACATCTTCCGGTATATTTTTGCATCTTCCAATCTTGGATGGTCTGGGATGCAGTTTAGATATTTGTCAAGCTTATTCTTAAACACATCTACGCTCACTCCTGATATATTCCTCAGATGAGCTGGCAACGCATTGAATAGACGCTGCATTATCGATGCTGGTGCGTAGTGGATTAATGTCCTGTGTCTTTCCTTATTTTTTCCTGGTATAGTTTTTGGGCACTATTAATCTACCTCTGCTTGCTCTTTCTGATATTTTTAGTTCCATGATATTTTCTGTTATTCCTTCTATCTGTTTCCATGCCTGAATTATCATGTAGCGTTCTCTTCTCCTTCTAGACTATATAATTTTGGTTTTAAGGATGTTCGTCTTTCCACCCAGTAGTCTAGGTCCTTAACTTCTTCTATTCTAGCTGTAAAGGACCTTTGTACACTCTCTATTTGTGCAATATCCTTTTGATAGTGTGGGTACCATATCATATTGCAATATTCAAGTGGACTACGAACATATGTTTTATAAAGCATAATCATGTGTTCAGCTTTTCTTGTTTTGAAGTGCCGTAACAACATTCCCATTTTTTTGCTTTACATTTTGCCAACAGAATTGCTATTTGATCATTGCATAACATGTTCCTATTCATCATCACACCAAGGTCTTTAACTGCTTCCTTATTTGTGATTGGTCTCATTATTAGGTCCCCTATATGCATATAGCTTTTCCTTCTCTGTCTCCATAATTTATTGATTCAAATTTATCAGAGTTAAATACCATCCTATTTACCTCTGCCCAATCATATACTTTGTTAAGGTCTCTTTGTAGAGCGTTCCTATCTTCATCACAAGTAATTTCTCTACTTATTCTTGTGTCATCAGCGAAACTACTCACTACCGAATCCTTAACATTACTGTCTATGTCTTCAATCATAATAACAAAACAATATTGCAGCTAGCACCGTACCTTGTGGCACACCGGATATTACCCTGGTTTCATCCGATTTCTCATCGTTTGCAATAACTATCTGTTTTCTGTTGTGTAAAAATTCTTTTAACCATCTTCCTACTTTATCTACGATAATTGTGTTTTCTAATTTTCTTTGCTAATATATTGTGGTCTACTTTGTCAAAAGCTTTTGCAAAGTCTAGATAAACCACATCTGTTTCATTTCCGCTTTTCATATTTTTGAATATGTTCTCACGGTGGACTAACAGTTGGGTTTGTGTACTTTTTCCGGGTACGAAACCGTGTTGTCCTATATTAAACAAAAAATTATTTTTTTATTAAATGTTTCATAATATTTTTCTTCATTACCCTGTTTCATACACTTTCATAATATGTGATGTTAGACTCACAGGCCTATAATTACTTGCCTCTAGTCTTGATCCACTTTTGAAAGTAGGGGTGATATATGCTAATTTGTGCTCATCATAAATCTTGCCTGTATCTACACTTTGTCTTAATAATATTGCAAGTGGCTTTGCGATAGAATGAACTACTTTCTTTAACAAAATAGCAGGGACTCCATCCGGCCCTGCAGCAGCTCCATTTTTAATTTCATTAATTGCCTGCACAATATCAGCTTCATTAATTTCTATGTCAGCTGAATATTCACTATTTTCTTCCCTTACTTCTATATCATTATCTTCATTACTATTCTAGGGTGAATTCTCTCTTATATCGTTCTGCCAGTAGTTGCTAAATTTCCTTTTTTTTCATTCGTTAATCTCCCTTCAATTCTCAGAGGGCCTATTTCTATTCTTCTTTTATTCATCTTCTTCGCATATGAGTATAATAGTTTGGGGTTTTGCTTGATATTTAATAGTGTTTTTTCTTCCAAGTCCCGTTTTTCATTTTCTTTTGATTGTATAATCTTTTTGTTCTGCATTTTCTATCTTACTTTTTAGTTCTATAACTTTCCATGCATTTTTTTCTTTTGCAAGACCTTTTTTCCACTTTCTGATTTTCTGGAACAAGATCCTTCTGTCTCTTGGTATGCATGAATGATGTTTTACTTTTCTTCTTCGGTATATATTTTTCCATTATTTTCTCCAATATTTTATATAATATCTCCGTATTTACCCTTATGTCATCACTTACGAAAATGTTATCCCAATCTTTGTTTAATTCTTCATTAATTTTCTGACCATTTTATATTTTTACTGTAGAAGTTGTATTTTCCATATCCTTCCCACTTTTTTCATTTCTTGCTTATCTCTATTTTCACTTGCTTTGGAATGAACTGTTAATTCTATGACATTATGGTCTGAAATACTCGCATTATAAACTATTATTTCTTTAACATAATTCATCTCGTTCACAAATACTAGGTCTAAAGTATTTTCCTTTCTTGTTGGCAGGTGATTTATTTGTTGAATGTTGTATTCTATTAGCATATCTAATAGCTTTTCAAATTGCCTCTTATCTTCTGCACTACTATTACTCTCTTTTTTATATGTATAAGTACAACCACAATCTCCTATTCGTTCTTTTCCATTCTACGAAAGGAAAGTTGAAGTCTCCATGTATAGGAGAAGTAGTCCAGTCCTTGTGATTTCTACATATATCATCCAATTTTCAATTATTAAGTCAAACTCTTTAGTATTAGGAGGTCTATATATTACTATGTTCATCAATTTTTTCAGATTCAAATTCTACCGCTATTAGTTCACATTCTGAGTTACTATATTTCTCATATATTTTTCCTTGTTTTTTTTGTCTTTCCCATATATTGCGGTTCCCCCTTTTCCTATTTTTTCTCTCTGATCTATAAGTTTGGAACCCTTTTATTTGATCATCATTCCAGTCTCTTGGGAATACCAGGTTTCACTTATATTCATTATATCTATTTTCTTTTTCATTTTGGGTTAGTTCTTCTAAGTACTCTATTTTTCTTTTTGAGTTACTCGTAACTAAACCCTGCGCATTCATCACTATGATGGTTTGCGTGTTTTCTCCTTCATTTAATACTGGTAGTAATAAGGATTTTCCATGTTCTGCTTTCCCTGTTTCTGGTATGTTGTTCTTTTCTTCATTTCCAGAAATTCTGACATTAAAAAATCCAACTTTTCCATAATATTTGATCTTCCTTCATCATAATTATTCATTTTGTGTCTGAATCTGCAATTTTCTCCGTTTCTGCAATATCCTCTTGCATAATAAATACAGTTATTATCTCTTGAGTAGAATTTCGGAGCTGATGCTTTGAAATTTTTTGCTGACACCTCTGCATATCTCATTGGTGGTTTGCTTTTCTCTTTTACCTGATATTCTTGATTTCTCTCTTTATTTGTTTCTTTCTTATTTTGGATTTTATTACTTGGTTGGTTATTTATTTGATTATGATTCATGGCTACAGGGTGCATATATTTGCATTTTTTGTCGAAACTTACATCCTTTTCCTTCTTTTAGGTTTTTACATATTTTTGGATGCAGATCTCTGCAATATCCCCATATCCATCTAAGTATGCACATTTACCATATATTTCATAGTTTGACATATCTTAGGATGTTTGTAGTAACATCTTTCTCCAAATCTGCAATTCCCTCTTTTCAAAAGGTTGCAGATTTTGTCTTTCTTGTCTATTTTTTCCTCTTTCCCGTCATTGTGTAGATCTGGGTAGAGCCTCTTCGGGATTTGCTTTTCTGTTGTCATATCGTAATTTATTTCTTCGTAGGTATGCTGCTTTATTGCCTCATATTAGTACAATGAGTATCTCTGCATCCATACTTTTATCTTGTTCTTTGTTTTCCTTATTTTTTTCTGTCATTTCATTTTTGTTTACTTCTCTTCCGTTTTCCTCTTCTTCTTTTTCTTCTTCTTCTTCCTCTTCCTCTTCTTCTTCATCCTCAACTATTTGTTACATTCAACACTATTGATTTAATAACATTGTCTATCCATGATAGACATGTTGAACAAAAAATTCTTGTATCTTTTCTCAAATCTTGTATTACCTCAGCACACTGTGGATGGGTCGGAATGTTGCATGCAGCACATTTTCTGATTAGGTTTTGTGGATTGACTATGCTATACCAACCTTACACAGTTTGCATGCTTTTGGCATTCTTTTTCCTAATGCATCAATTAGGATATTCACAAGATTCACCTTTATTCATTTTTCTTTGTCGGAATATGTTGGTTTATGTATATTTTCTTTATGAGTTCTTGACCACTTGGATTTTATTTGGAACTTCTTCAATTATTTTCAAGATGTTTTCATTAGATTTGTTCCAGTTTGAAGGATTATATCCTTCTAATATATCTATGAATGCTTTTGTATCTTTTTGTTAGGACTGTTGCTGATTTCATAGATGAGAAATGCCAGTTCCCTTCCTGCTACCTCATCGTATTGCGAATCTGCTAAACACGCCAAATTACGCCACCTCTTCCCGCAGTTGGAACTTACTGCCATCTTGTTCTGATTTATAGTATTACACTTGATAAACTAACTTAGAAGACGCTTTATCCTACTATTTTCACACTAATCTTATCACCGATAGTTCACGAACACTTCTAGATATTTCTCAAATTCTAGTCGTATGTTAAACTTGTGATATCTGTTGATTAATCTGACTTCACGCGGGTACGTCTCACCAAGCAAGATGGCTACTACGAGAGAGAGAGAGAGAGAGAGAGAGAGAGAGAGAGAGAGAGAGTTTCAAACATCTAAATGTCCGTGATCCCTCATCCAAACAATTATATCTGCATTGCCCTTGGGCTTAGTTTTCCTACAACAGTATGTTCCACGATTGCAGAACTCAATATTTCGAACACTCCCAGACATTCACCTTTATAGTCTAGTATTGCATTTGGAAGAAATCTAACGATTGAATTGGCACGCTTTGTAGTTTCTGCTGAAAGAAAAACAAACCACAGTGAATGTACAGAAGCAATGTATTTCTGCATTTTACACAAACGACACAGTTTAGTGAAGAAGTTGAAATGTTTTCCTATTGTTTACATAATATGCACGAAAGAAAAGGAGAGTTCGAGCCTTTCAAAACTACTGAAGCACAGCTCGTGTACATCTCTATGGGTTATCTATCTCTATTTAATTTCTTTTTAAGGTTTACGCACGAGTCATTGAATTAACATATCACAGGAAGATATAATGTTTCACAATAACTTGAAATCCATTACCGCAGCAAGTATTGCAAATATATCACATGACAATTCAGTATAATTAAAATCACTATTAAGACCGAGGTTATCTGTCAAGAAGCTTTCAAAAAGCATCGTTTTAGGGGTATTCTCCAATTAAGGTGAAGAAATATTTTGACATTTATACCCATCTGATGACTCGTTATTATATACTAGAGACCCGTTATTACAAGGGTAATAGCAATCATTGACGAAAAAGTGAGGAGTATCCGGTAATTTGCCCGATAAAGATGCTGTGTACTTTTTAAAATAAATGATAAAAGTCTGCAGACTAACAAGTACTTGAAATACTAGCTTCTGTAAATAGAGTAACTGTTTGCGCGAGAATACTCTGGTAGCTTTTGTTTGTTAAAAAGGATGTTTATCACAATGATGATGTCTTCACAGGACTACTCCGAAGATTTGGTCTTGATCAAGGGTTGAAAATGGTAACATGAAAAAAGTACAAAATTGGGGAAGTTGGAAATCTAGATGGAAATAGACGAAAAAGAATGAGTAAAAAATTAAATAAAGCAACCAATACAGCTACTGTAAGGGAGGGGATGGCTCCATAGGAAAACAAATCACTTAACGTAACTGCTTATTACCCAACTTAACACCAATACACACATTCATGTATGGGAGAAAAGTTATTCGAGGATATCAAATTAGATAAAAATTTTCATGACTTTCAAAAAAAATATAACGTTATCTGGTATCCCATTTTTTTCAATCCAATTTTATCATATCCTTTCTCCTTCCTTTATTTCTTTACCGTTAATGCCAAACCTTTCCCCAGTTGTCCTTCCTCAACCATTTGATAAAACACGAGAGATTTACCCTAATCGCCAAGTAAACAAGTTTCCTTTTTTAAATCCTTTTGCAGGAGATCCCCAAACACTTCCCTCTTCAATCAGAAATTCTGCCCTGGGTATTTCTATGCAAATGGCGTCTGGGGTCACAGACTCACAAAAGTCCCTTTGCAAATGTAAATGACATCTCGGCCTGGTTGCGGCTTCAAGTTCGAAGCGACTTCTCTCTGGCCTTTCCACTTTCTCAAATGTTATTGCTCCGTGAAATGACTTCCAGGTGACGAATGCTTAAGGGCCTTCTGGTGAGGATCGGTACTTTCACATTGTACATTGCTGATTAGTATGATATGTTAAATAAGGAAACAATTTTTTATTTTATAATTTTACATGAAACTGAGTTATTCCCAAGGAATGGTGAACAGGTTATTAAACGATATTTGCGGCTTAATATTTGAGAGCATAAAAGGCAGGCGTGCATAAGTGACAATCATGTTTTATATAATATATATATATATATATATATATATATATATATATATAGTATATATATATATATATATATATATATAATTTAAAATATAACATATGTAAAATATATACTGTATATATAATGACAATTTAGTAGATCATCCCTGTGGAGAAGCGTTAACTCGATAAAAAACTGTACGCGTAAAAGCCAAAATAAACTAGAATATCTGCTATGAGAGTCAAAAAAGTTACTGTCATTCATGTAACGAGCAACAAGGCATAACTTGTAATTCTAGTACGTTTTTAACAATTAAGTTGGGTACAGGTGAATACAATAAACAAAATTATATAAAAATTATACACGGAGGTATATTTATCGCCTTCTCGGTTTTGTTAGATAAGCAAAAAGCAGTGACATGAACTGACCAACTACCACGGTTTGACAGGAACCTCTTCCACAACTGATAAAGGGAGATATTCTCTTGAATGTGTTACTAGCGTAAGGCGCAATCTTCTACCGAGTGCGTTTGTATCGAAAGCGTTTACGAAGCTACTGAAACTTTCTGTTGGGTCAAAAGCTAGAAAAGAGGAAGCTTACCAAATGTGACAAGTGTCAGCTGGTTCTGAAATATCGAGGTTGGAATCATAAAAATAAGATAACTATCGCTGATTGAAGTCCCGTGGTGAGTACAAATAACAATTCTGCAGTGGAATGCATAGTGTCCATATTTTAGTTATTTTTCGACTTTTCGTGTGTGTGTGTGTGTGTATATAATATATATATATATATATATATATATATATATATATTATATATGATTATAATCACTTTAGCACGTGATTCATTTATCACACATATCCACAGGTGTAAAATAAGAGACAGGGTGTAGGTCCTGAACCGGCTTTATTTTCAAGCCGAAACCGGTCAGGACCTACACCCTGTCTCTTATTTTTCACCTGTGGATATGTGTGTATATATATATATATATATATATATATATATATATATATATATATATATATATGTTTGTGTGTGTGTGTGTGTGTTTTTTTTTTGTTTTTTTTTTCAGGGAAGGAGGGAGACATGCCTTTACGTTAGCTAACATTTGACTTTTGATCAGGTTGAAGAGGTAAAGGGATGTCTTTCATAAGTATAAAGTTTATTATGAAAATATTTCAACATCACATGATGCATCCTCACGGTTGGAAAATTACAGACTATGAATACTAAAACATCACTTATGACCATAAAAAATACAAAAAATAATTTGACATTTACCAATAAGAAAATTAAAACAAGAATTTGAAAGGAACACCTACATATGTAAGAGTTAAAAAGTGATTCAAAAGACAGGGAGAAAATAAACACACGAAAGATACCCAAAGCGAACGTGGAGAGTAACAAACAGGCAATTATGCTATGAGCAGTTGTGTGGACGACGACTGGGTGTTAGTTCGGTAATGTTTACAAAAATTGATTCCAACACCATCATCAACTCGCAGTCTTTACGGCCAGATTCAATAATCTTGAAATCATTAATGTCCAAGCTGGCACCACAAATCTGAGAATGATTCCGAACACTGGATAATTCAGGATTGGACAATCTACGCCCTGTACTGAAGCTGAAACCTTAATGTTCTAACACTAAACACCCAAACGTCGGCCACACAACTGTTCATAGCATAATTGCCTGTTTGTTACTCTCCATCCACTTTCGCTTTAGGTATCTTTCATACGTTTATTTTCTCCTTGTCTTTTGAATCCCTTTTTAAACTCTTACCTTGGTAGGTGTTCCTTTTCAATTCAAGTTGTTTTTTTTTTTTTTAGTTGTAAATGTCAAATTATTTTTGTTTTTTTTTATTATTATTTTATGTCCATAAGTGATGTTTTAGTGTTAATAGTCTGTAATTTTCCAGCCTTGAGGATGCATCATGTGATGTGAAACGATGTCATAATAAACTTGATACTTATGAAAGATATGCGTTTACCTCTTCAACCTGGATGTTAATCAGGTCTACAACTCCTACGATTCTTGTATATAATATATATATATATATATATATATATATATATATATATATATATATAAAATATATATTATATACATTAGATATATATATATATATATATATATATATATATATATATAATATATATATATATAAAATTCAGTTCTCATCTTGCAAATCGACAATAAATTTGCTTTCCTGTAATATATGTACAGTTTAATGCTCTTTGTCATTTATAGTTCATAAAACCGTGGGAAGGAAACTGCAAGCAAATTAGGATGTTCTGGGGTTTGTAGTGCTTATTGCCATATTTCCTTATCACTCTTTGTAAAGTTGGGTGCCTTCCTAGGTTATTTAATTCGGTGTCATATTAATACAGATTAAAACACGTTTTGTATTGTGCTAAAAAAAATGAAAAAAAAAAATATAGGTCACACCAATAAGTTGAAATTTGCATATATGAATATATTGAATATATATACAGATATATAATATATTGAATAATACATATATATATATATATGTATATATATATAATATATATATATATATATATTATTATATATATATATATTCTAAATATTGTGAAAAACAAAAAAAACTTTAAAACCCCTTCATTCAAACCAAATCACCAAATCATACCAAACTGCTTACTAAAATAGTTTGGATTTGCAGGTCTGTGCTGCGTTACATAACTGCATTTCCTATAAGCGTTTAACGGATGGAGTAATTTCTTGCCGAATGTCAAAATGGCGAGGTGTAAATACTACAATTTTCCTTTACTTATTCATTATGTGTATACGAGTACTACACACGGTGTATAGGACACACACAGACATATTCATAATGTACGTTATATATATATATATATATATATATATATATATATATATATGTTTTATATATTATATATATATATATATATATATATATATATATATATACATATATATATATATGTATATATATATATATATATATATATCTATATATATAGATATATATATAATGTATGTATATATATATATATATATGTATATATAGATATATATATATACTGTATATATATATCTATATATATATATATATATATATATATATATATTCATTTACTGATATTGCAAAACATTTTTGACATCGATTATTATTTTAACAAAAAATTACGTACTCTACTTACACAGATTTATCTAGCTTTTAGGGAGGAAGGAATATGGAATCGAGGCGAAAGGGCCAGAATCTCCTCATTTACAACTATTACATTCGAACTGAGGATGTATAAAGACGATCACTGTCCTAGCTATAAGCAGAGTGCCAACAAATTTACAAAGCTCGCTAATTAAAATGCATTATTTCAGTGGGGAGGGGACTTCAAATATATCTAAGAAACACAGAAGCAATGAAAGCAGGATTAAACAATGGGATGACATAGAGATAACATTAGATGGTGTAAAGATTAATCAGCTTGAATCATTCAGATATTTAGGAGCAACGATTATCCACTAGTTTATCTCGAGTTGGAATTTATTCAATGAATGAGTAAAAAAAATGCAAATTAAACTGTGGGGAGACTGAATAATATTGAATACTATTTGGAAACCAAATAGACTGAAACTGCACACGGGAGTAGGATTAAACAATAGTCTTATATAATCTCCATTGTTTTAAGGACATGAATCATGGAATGAAAATTAAACTATACTGAGCAAGTCTGTCGATTTGTGAATAAGCCTTCTAAATGAATATTTGGAATCAGATGGCAGGAAAGATAGAAATAGTACTATAAGCGTACTCACATTACGTAGTTCCAATGCATAGACATGCATATATATGTGTGCGTTTGTATGAGACAGAACGAGATATGGAGGTGGCTTAGGAGAGTACCTAGTACGCTAAAGTAACCGTTGGGCTCCTGTAGGCTCCAGAGAAATGGGAAGACGTAGACTTATTGGAAGAGAACTGTAAGAAGGGATCCTGGTATCGCACAGAGGACCTCTGAGTCACCATGCGTTAGAGGCAATGATGATGATGAAGGGGATGATAATGGAAAGTTAACGGCAGTACATGTTTTTCAATAGACGTGAAAAATAACCAATCGCTCTCTATCAGTGAGACGCTAATATAACCTCACTGCATACATTCAACACTTTTCAATTTTCCCTTATACATAGCTTATTTCATTCTCTATTAACATTTTTCATACTCTCTCTCCTTCTCTTTTAATCAGACGTATTTCTACTATACAATAACTATGAATTAGGCCCATCTGTTTAACTCTTGATTTAGGCCCATCTGTTCTTTTATAATATTCTATAAAACAACTGGAGTCGTGTCAAGCATCGCAACGTCTTGACAATTATTTTCTCTCCCTAACACATAAAGTATTCTCCCCGGTCCATCCCATTTATTGTTGTCACATCATCCTATTCATTAAGCGGATTCGCAGCAATATAAAGAATAATAAAACTGAAAACACGAGGTGACACCAACCAAAAAGCTTCGTCGACCAGAAATACAGTCGCTTTTAAAACGAATAACCGCTGTACACCCGCATCAATTTCGGGTGTTTGAAATGGACATTTGTTTGCTGATGACTGTTCCTTTTTTTGTGCTTAGTAGCGAATGTCGAGTTTTTTTTTTATTCCACAATTAAACGCGTACTCCAGTACTTAAATTGTCACATAACTGCACATCAACATCCTTTACGTATTCGACAATGTCACGGGCAAGCATTTATTATCCTTTGCGCCTCCAACATAACCTGCTGATATAGGAGCTACCGCTCCCATGTATCACCCGCAAAAGCTGATACGACCTGGGAATAGCAATCAGTAGTATTCGCTGTCCAAGGACCTAATTTATATGGAGAAATTCGAAGAGTAACGTTTACACACACACACACACACACACACACACACATATATACATATTATATATATATATTATATAGGTTATATATAAGATATATACATACATAGATATTTATAATATATATACTATATATATAATATATATATTAATTATTAATATATATATATATATATTATATATATGATATATATCTAATATATATAGTATTATATAAAGATATATACATATCATATATATTTATATCTATTATACTTATATATATATATATATATATGTATATATATATATATATATATATATTAGTATATAGTATATATATATATACAATATAATATATATTTTTTTTTTTTTTGTGCCCCTTGATATACGACAGTGTTGGAAACCGAGAGAAATGTAACTTATGATAACTGTTATAAACTTAGGTATTAATCGTTCAATACAGGTACTGCATACAATGCTATATATAATATTGTGCACGTTCAACCTAAGACTGTGTACAGTGGTTTTTAGTGTTATTTATTTATAATAAAACACATGTAATTCGTGTGCCCTTTTTATACCAAATTATTACAAATTATGTAACGAAAAAAAATTATCCAAAATACAATGCATTTAGTCCCTTTCAAATTTCGGTAAGACTTCAGTCACAGCAAATCACAAGTTTATGATCAGGGTGTATTATAGTACAACAGTATACTATGAGGACAGAATTCATTATATTCATTGACACTGTGACGCTTCGGACTTTTCAAATTCCTTCATGAAATCCTTCTACTTTATTCTCCACACACCCCCACTGTTATAGTTTTCATCCAAGTAGGTCCGTCCAAATCTAAAGGCGCCCACAAGTCTGACTGACACTATCGGGTATCTTTTCACAACGGGGTGTGTGGAGGCCATGCCCAGGTCACCTCAAACGCCCTTTCATCTTAAAACATTTTATACGTAACGTATAAAATTCTATCTAATTCCTAATATGCCTCTTAAAGCTTTAATTTCCAATCGACACAATCTGTTCGACCTAATGGCATTGACATATAAGAATTAATTTCAGTATACCAATACCCATCGTTCTGGACTAAAACATAATCTTATATTTTGTATCAGTTCCATGACTTGTATTTTGCATCAGTTCCGTTCCATTCGATATTCAAATCTTACTAAACATTTCCATCGCTGTAAGGCCTATTTGAGCCTTTCACTAAATTCCAACTCGAGTGAACCTGAATTGCGTATCATTATTCCTGAATATTTGAAAGATTCAGCCTCATTATTCCTTTCTCCAACTTATGTCATCTCATCTTCTGTGCGTACTCTGCTCTCATTACTTTGTTTTTATGAGGTGTATTTTGAGTCCCACATCTCTAGACAAACGATGCATCCTATTACGCAAACTTTGTAAATCTTGTGGTGTTTCGCGAATTAAAACTGCCTCATTTGCATATCTTTATTAAGTCTGCTCACTCAGTAATGGGAATTCATGGCATGAGCTTCTGTCTCTTCATCATCGGATGGTATTCGAGCTCCGTTCCTCTCACCAGAGAGGAAAACGTCATAACCATTAAACAACTAGGCCCATTTCTGTATTATACTAAAAGTCCCATTCCCTTGTATTATCATATACATATACGTAGACACACACACACACACACACAATCCCTCCACCACCAATTGTAACTTGCCAGATGCCAACGCGGAATAACACCACTGACTTAATATTTCAATGTTTAGGTAAACTGACAACGGTTTTTCATGAGATAGACTCATTCCCCATACAACAGCCGCCACCACCCCACAGACCCCCAACCCCCGTTATTAGAACTGATCTTGGATATTTTGCTGCGAAGCGAGTTGGTAACCAATAAAATAAGCATTCGGAAGAAAGCAATCGAAAATAATCTCTAATTCAGACGTTTGTCATCCAGGACGAACATGATATATAATTGTGTGTAATTTCTACTTAAACAACCACAATAAAGACTGACTTTTCATATTTTGGTATGAGAGAGAGAGAGAGAGAGAGAGTGAGAAATTGTCAATGCTAACCATACGCGCGTTTACAGCGAATACTGGCGAATTGTAGGAAGCAACGGTCTCTATAGCATAATCAAATTTCCTGAAGTGAGCTTCTAAATTTATGCTTCATTTAACCATCACGTAGTGCTCGGGTAATATGGGATCTCATCAAAACTTAAGAGCGTAATTCTGTTTCCCGCCAAATTTCAAATGCGTCTGACTCCTCGGCTAGGCTACTTGTCTACACTCGGTCTATCGGAGTCTTGGGACTCTTTCTCGTTTCTTACCTACAGCAAGAGCCGTTGCCCAGTTCACGAATATAGCAATTCCGCTTATCGTATGCATTTATATAACTTTGGAAATCCGAGAACCTCAAATCAGTCTTAATCACGGCGTTTATTTTTCGAGCAATTTTGAATTAGCCGATAAACTTCCCGTTTTCAATGAGTTTAGCTTTAAACCCTGTTAACACTCGGAAGAACAAAAAGATTGTGATTTTTAAGATACATCATGGACTCATGCAGACACCTTAAACCACCAAAATGATATAGGGGTATTACAAGGATCAAAGCAATAGAAACAAATATTAAAATAATACATTCAACGCGTCGAGAAAGGGAGTACTTGGCAACTCCCATTCACACACCGGTGTCATGGCGAACTTCTCAATCGAAATTTCCTCAAAATACGGAAATATCGAGGGTCGTCTACATGCATCAGTAAAGCCATATTTATTATCAATACGCTTGGAAAAATAACACTGGTGCTACAGGTACATGCATAATCTTGAAATTAAAAAGAAATCCACTGGCTGAAAACTGAAATGTGCACAGGTACTTACCTAGTCTATGCGTACGACATCTTGGCTAATTCAACTCACTGTCTACAACAGTCATCTTCGTGGCATACGGCTCCTTTTGCATGGAAAATCCCCGGCATGATTTCCCTGAGTACTAATGAACGCAAAAACTAACATGGCAAGCGCATTGTCTTCACATGTACCACAGGGAACGCCCACAAATTCGAGCGACACACCATACCTCACCGACTATGACGTATGACTGGCGGATAGTAACGTGATTATCGTGTTCGTATGTCCAAAGTTAACGTACTTTATTGAATCGTTATCTCGTTCTCGAAAAATCTAGGACAATGGCCATCACAGTTTAATACGGTAATTAGTTACAGAGATTAATTGTATTTTTTGCGCTGAAAGGGAATGATGTGCCGACTAGACACACGAACAGATGAGAGAGAAACGAAGCTGATACGAAAACTGACGAAATGGGTCTTTATGACGTAGTCTCTCTCTCTCTCTCTCTCTCTCTCTCTCTCTCTCTCTCTCTCTCTCTCTTTGTACATATACAGGGAACAACTGCAGCGTAAGGGCTGAGCCATTTAAAACCAGGTTCACAGAATATTCTGCTTGGGATTAGACTAATTGCACGTGATCTACCCACTATGTGTTCCTCGTGCAGACAAGTTCCGCGTCTTCTTTTTTTTTTTTTTTTTTTTTCTACCTACCATGGTTTATATCCAAAATTAGGTTTTTATTTCTGCAATTGTTTTCTGTTGAAATTTAAGATTCTAACCACTAGATGTTCTACTTACTGTTAGTCTTTTTACTAAGCGATCATTATGGGCCTACCTCCTTCTGAGGGTCTGTACACCTATATCTTCTACATGCAGTAGTGCTTTACTCACTTTTAAGGTTTTGCACACTAATGACTGTACGTTTAGTGAAGTCCTATTTACGCGTGAGGTTCTGCAATCTAGTTCTGCTCCGTTTTGAGGTTCGTCTCCCCAACAGCCTTATTTGCAATATATATCTAAGGTTTTACTAACTTCAGACTCCACCTGCTGTCAGGTTCTACCTACTTTTGAAGGTTCTACCCAACTAGGGTTTCATCTGCAAATAGCGTATCTGTCCACAAAGGGTTCTGCATGCCAATAAGACCCTGTCTGGTAAGGGTTCTGCAGACAAATAACAGGTTCTCGGTAGCTTTAGAGGAGATTTACTTGACATTAGTGTCTACTTTCTTGTTAGGTCCTTTCCATATACTAGTTCTACCTCTTATAAATACTTTTAGCCACCAACAATTGGTTTTTATCTGAATATAGGTTCTACGTTCTCCTAAGGTTCTTCCCATTTAAAGGGTCTACTTTGTGTTGTTTCTGTTTACTTTTGAAGCTCTACCCATCTGTAAGTTCTGTCGACCACTGGGTTTTACCCACTTTATGGTTCTATTCAAAGACTATATACTGAAGGAAGATAGGAAGGCTGAGCCTAATATCCCTCAAATGAATGTGCGAAAAAAAGATGCCAGATACTCTCATGCGAAACGAATGGCTCCATCTATTGAGCGAACGGTTAAACATTCAGAGCGGTAATGCTTACGGGAATAAAGGATGGAATTCGATTGCAATTTTGCGACAAATTTGTTCATAATTTGCAATTCCTACGTCAGTATATTTTATTCTTATATTTATGACATTCTTAAATTTTAGATAACTAAATTGCAAATTTACAAATAGGTACATACATATCCTTATGTTTCTCAGTGTGTTTTTCAGAAACTTAATAGCAATATCTCTTATGATTTAGCTAATTTTCTTGTAAATTTAAGTATTGTATATTACAATTATTTTTAAATGTTTTATACAATATCCTGTTCGAATAAAGTAAAACATACCGTATATCTGATTTGTTAAACTTAGTCACAAGTGGATATGAGTGGGCATACATTTAATTAAAGTTTGTAGGCCAATGTAGAAGGGAGACATTAGGTGTATATAAAACACAATTGTCATTTTTTTTATTGAAATGGAAATGCATGATGCACTCATGTATACTCTTTAGTAATATAAACTAATAAATGTATACATATACAAACAAAAGAAACAAATTAACTCACTAAATTGTATCACACATAAAAATAATCAAAAGGGGGTTGGAAATAGAAATAAGGTAGCATACAAGCCAACCAAAAATGCAAGATAAATCACATGCAAATGAACTTTGATAAATTATACATAGATAAGAAAAAAATAACATACAAGCAAACCAAAATTGCATGATGAATTACATGCAAATAAACTCTAATATAATTATAAATATGAGAAAACATAATACTAAAAAAAGGTTTTCTTCAAGAATAACTATCAAATTATATATATATCCTATATATATATATATATATATATATATATATATATATATATATATATATATATATATATATGACTTTGAAGATTAA